>NC_087202.1:76293692-76301192 GCF_015104395.2 Macrobrachium nipponense | reverse complement strand
TCCCCTCATGGGATCGAACCACCTTCCAGTGGACGGGAACAAAATCAGGACGGCCTAGTGACGTTATCAAGTCGGCCAACAGAGAGGTTAATAAGTTTATATCGATTCTGGCCTTACAAATTCACCGTCGAACTTGGTGTTTTCGTAATTAGAATCGATATGAAACCCCCTCTATCATTTTAGTCATATATGAAAATATATCAATTCCGAAGTAGAGCGAATTGTAGTTCGAATGATCTATATGAATCATGGTGATGTGATGATTATTCATTACAAGCCTACGTTGGTCAAAAGTTCGAATTGGCTAACATGGCAGAGGGGGTTTCATATCAATTCTAATTACGAAAACACCGAGTACGACAGTGAATTTGTAAGGCCAGAATCGATATTAACTTATTAGCCTCTCTGTTGGCCGACTTGATAACGTCACTAGGCCGTCCTGATTTCGTTCCCGTCCACTGGACGGTGGTTCGATCCCATGAGGGGACGAAATTATTATCAACTAAAAAATTCTCCTTCGGTACACATGAAAATATATCAATTCCGAGGTAGAGCGAATTAGATATTAGAGGACATTTGTAGCTCGAATGATATATATATATATATATATATATATAATATATATTTATATACTATATTATATATATTAATTATGATATATATATATATTGTAATATATTATAACTATATTTATATAGTATGTATGTGATATATATATATATATATATATATATATATAATATATATTATGCTATATTACTATTATATTATATTCATAGTTATATTATATTATGTTATATATATTATATATATATATATATATATATATTATATATATATATATATATATATCTATATACGCGTGTGTGTATTACATATATATGTATGCATGTATATTGTTCAATGGAAAATTTGAAACTAAGCAATATATCTTATTGTCCAATTAAAATTATGTCTTTAAATACCTATAATATTATTAAGGGCATTGGAGATGTTTGATGTATTCAAGTTTCCTCACTTGGCATTTTTATTCCCGAATAGATATACAAAATTACATTATAATAATTTCCACCTTTCCTTGATTACCTTCTGGTCCCGAAGGTCTTTGTGTAAATTAAATATTCTTTCGCTTGATACCTTTTGTAGCTATTGCTATTAATGTTATTATCATCTATTTAAGCATTTGTTATCTTTATGAAATATTTTAGGTCTTATTGTTAATAGAAATTCAGTACTAATTTTTACAATATGTTTAGTGTTGATATTGAGGCTCTCTTGTTGTAATTGTTTTTGACTATCTTATATTGTTTATCTTCTGCCGGAAATTGACATAATTTTGATTAGCGCTCGGGCACTTCTTTCTTAGTAGAGGAAGTGGTATTATTCCCTAGAAAATAATAAAAACTCACCAAAATATGAATTATTCTGTAATAATTAAATAACCAGAAAAATTTCACAATACTGTTTCTTATGATGATAAACATTTACGGTCGTGATGTGTTAATGGGCTTGATTTTGATGGATGTCAATGCTTTTAAAAACGCCAGTTAACATAATTTTGAAAGTACAAAAGAAAGAAAAGAATTTCATATAACGGAAATTGACCCCTGGCGGCTTCCACGCAAATTTTGTGAGAAATGATAAAAATTTTCAAATTGAGTAACTCGGTCGAGAATTGTACGATTCAGATAGATGTCAGGAATGCGCCGCGGCGAAATTGATTAAGAAACAAGACTCGGTAGCATTTTCGGTAGATGCAAGAAAGTGAATGTAAATGGAATTGGGAAAATCGGATGTTTACGAATAATATAATGGATAACGCAGTAGGTAGAAAACACTGATGATGATGATACTAAATCAGTTATATATGCAGTAAAACAAATTTTAAATAGGTTGCTAGTGACACATACATACACACGCACTCATATTAGCATTTATAATGATATATTGTTCATAAATAAAATTAGTTTAGAAACTGACTTTTACTGGTTATTGTTCAGTGAATTAGTCTCGGAGTGGCAATCACAAAAACACGCAGTTTTGTCATCTTTATAAGATGTGGAATATCTGTACTATTTTGAGACATTTCTGCTTTCAATTTGAAATAATTATTTTACTGTTTTTCTCTTAGATAATTACGCATTACTGTGCAAAAGAAGATGGAATTGATAACAACAGGCAAAGTCTTAGAAAAAATGGCCTTAAGGTTTTATGTTCATTTTTTTTATTACAAAAAATAAAACCCCGATTTAGTAGATTATGGGCAATTCACAAGATCTGGAAGTTTAAAAAATAATATGGCTGGTATAAACACACTCAGTAATTAGAGGTCTTTTCAAGGGAGCACAATTAAATCAAAGCTTAATAGTTATAGGAAAACTCGAATGAGTTTCTTGGTATCTGCAATGTAAATTTAGTAATTCAGGTACACAGTGGGAAGAGAGGGGGTGAATTCTCTCTCTCTCTCTCTCTCTCTCTCTCTCTCTCTCTCTCTCTCTCTCTCTCTCTCTCTCTCTAGCTGTTTTTCTGTTCTATTCCTGGCAAATTGAACCCCTCACAGAAAAACACATTTTTTGTTTGATATTTAAGCACATCGGAGGATAAAATGTCTTACTTGTTTTTCGTGCCCGAAAGTTTTTTCCATTAATATATATTTTTATTTTACCAAAACAAGGAATTCTATTTTCTGAAAGATTTTTTTCACTGTTACATAGTGCAGTTATGAAAACCCCTTATTATTATGTATTAGTGTAAATTTGTGAAATTATATATATATATATATATATATATATATATATATATATATATATATATATATATATATATATATATATATATATATATAGATAGATAGATAGATAGATAGATAGATAGATAGATAGATAGATAGATAGATAGATATAGAATCTATATATATATCTATACACACACATATATATATATATATATATATATATTATATATATATATATATATATATATATATATATATAGATATATAATTTATTGTGTATGTTTCACCTGCATCACTCGCAAATATTTTTAGGTTAAAATATTTTATATCGGTAAATAAAAAAAACCGTATGCACTATTGCAACTGAAATCTATGCTGATCGTGTGAAGGAAGTAGTGAAAACTTTTTTATTTTATTTTTTTTTCTTTCTCCTTGCAGTCACAATTTTCTTCGTGATGGATTTCGTAATCCAGTCTCTGATGTCGTCGAGGGAACACTAACGAACCATGTCGTATTGAAATCTTTCTTTCGTCGATGCGTTACCGGCGACATGATTCTTATTAGTTTCTCCGCGGCGCGAATGCTGTCACGCCAGATCCCGATTCTCGTTTTCTGTGGCGGGAATTGAAAGCTTCAATGAGGATGGACTTTGATAAGGGCGTCGACACTTTATTCGTTGAAACCATGCACTGGTCAGTAGTGGCTTGGTTTCACTTGGACACCCTTGATTGCAAACGAGCATTATTCCCGCCTCTTGTTGAAACATAATGAAAATTGAAGTCTGTAAGTGTAAACATTAATGAAAACAAAAAGTTAAGTATACGTACGGAATGTTTGGTTATTATTAGGGGTGCGTATTGAATTCTAAATGTTTTACCATGAAAATCCATATTCTAACATAGTATTTTTGTCGTTTCTCGAATGAGAAAATTATGGAAAAATTTTGTTTGTTATTAGTTTCCCCGGTGATAGTACAGAAGTGCATACCAGCATCTGCTCGGGTCACGAAAAGGTCTTTGGACCAGTAACACACGCACACACACACACACACACACACACACACACACACACATATATATATATATATATATATATATATATATATATGTTTCAGTGGTCAAAATTCAATGTACATCGTTTTTTCTAAATTAGGCAGCGGGTCGACGAAACACCCAGCAGTTATAATTCCCCTTGGGTGTAATTAATTTCCAAGTATAAAATTGGATATTATATATATATATATATATATATGTATATATATATGTGTGTGTGTGTTTGTTTGTTTGTTTGTTTGTTTGTTTTGTATATATATAATATACACACACATATATATAGTCTATTTTATGTATTACCAATAGCTTCCAATTGAAGTTATTTGTTCTGAATATGTTATAACTTTATGTTTTTCTGACTGTTGGACTCTATGCAATTTACAGAAAATTTGGGCAGCACGGGGCGATAATAAGACCGAATGTCAACAGGAAGAGTCTAGATAGGTATAATTCAAGGACTTTCGGGTTCTTGGGAATTTAAGCAAAACAGAAGAAACTTAGTGAAATCGCCATTACGTTGATGTTGAAATGCAAACTATTAATTTAATGAGCGCTACAGAGTCTCTCTCTCTCTCTCTCTCTCTCTCTCTCTCTCTCTCTCTCTCACACACACACCTTTTACGGTGAAAATATTCCACGACTCCTGAGGCAATGTAGTCAGGTTATGCTGTATAATACAGTATACATTCTGTCCATTAAACACGCTACGTTACGTAGCGTGTAGAAATGGTACAAATATACTGTTGCAGGAACATGGTTGCCTGGAACATTATTATTTCATCTTGGAAAACATTATAACATTTCGACTAGATTCTCTGTGGCTTAGCAGGTAGGACTTTTTTATTTATTAATTTATTTTTTCCTCCATCACTCGCATTTTACATGTAGCTGACAGTATCTAATCGAGCGGCAGTTATGATGAATATTGTGTGAGTGACAGAGTTAATTTAGATTCTATCGTTTTTGCAGGACTGTAATCAGTTGTACAAGAAAGCTGCGGGGTTTAATTAACACCTTATTTAGTAATTGTTTGTTTTTCATAAATACAGTTAATAATGGTATTGATCTATTTAATGTAAAACCTGGTAATCTTGTTACATACTTTTGATTTTAGTACTTTTTACGGCATTGCCACATGAATATTATTAGGTGCTTTTTGACTTTGCATGATAATTACTTTAGTTATATTCCGATGTATACCATGACCGTAAAAAAGATCATTGTTAGTAAAATTAATTGTGATTATGTGAAACTTTTGTTTTTGAAAATACGAAATACACAAAATAATAAAAATATGAAAATAAATCAGGGTAATTATAGTGTTGTGTGTTATTTTTTTTGTCCGAAATGTTATTGAATTAATTTCAGTATATTAACCATATTAATGGGAGATCAATACGTAGATTAACCTTTGGATTTTATTCATTATTAGGGATTTATAGGGCTATATTAACGTTGTGTCATAATAGGGCTGTTTCTTTATGACATTTATGCTTTGTTAATGATAAATCTTTTACTGAATTTCGTAACAGATGGTATTATGATTTTGTCATGTTGAGATCGCGAGCAATTTTCCTTTATATACCTTCCATTATAACTGTTGGAATTTATACTGAAGTGTTAGCTAAATTGTTTATAACGGATTTCCCATTTTGTTGCATGGGAATTTTGCGGATAAATTTGAATATAAGAACCTATCTAAGCTTTGGAAATTTTTAATTCGTTTTCTAATTATTTTTTATGTTACGCTTTGTCATTTTTTTTTTCTTTTTTGCATGTTGGCTAGTTACTTTTTAGATAACATATTCAGAAGAGTAACATACGTCACTATATTATGGTAAATATAGATTTTTTTTTTTATAGTTTGATGTATAGAAAGTCCTGGTTTTCAATCACCTTCTTACGTGGATATATATATATATATTATATATATATATATATAATATATATATATATATATATAGAATGTAGTGTGTTGGGTGTGTGTGTGTGTGTGTGTGTGTGTGTGTATGCGCTCGGCTTTCTTTCTCTATAGTAATTATGTACTATATTGTACATATTACAGTCTATTCTTGAACAGTCTAAATACTCCTCATGTTACATGTCTTATAATTCTGAGTATTAAAAGTTGGCATAGTGATAGAAGCGAAGAAGTGTCTGTAGCAATGCTCCTTATACTCTACTGTATATATATTGTAATTCATCAGCCACCCTGTTTGTACTTTACTTTTCTTTTAGTTTATTCCTGTACAAAGCTAACAAGGTATGGTAAATGTACGTGGTGGGGAGGGCTGAGGACTCAAAAGCTTTTAACCAATTCCCTGGTCGTAATCCCAGGTTTGCATGTATTCATGATTTCCTTGAATGGTTATTTCTCTCTCTCTCTCTCTCTCTCTCTCTCTCTCTACTCTCCTCTCTCTCTCTCTCTCTCTCTCTCTCTCTCTAGAGTGATGATCGTGACCTCTGAACTCTTTATTTTTGTATTTCCTGTAATTTATACTGTGCATTAGTATTTGTACGTATTTTGAAAACGAGGTAAAGGGATTCACTCTCTCTCTCTCTCTCTCTCTCTCTCTCTCTCTCTCTCTCTCTCTCTCTCTCTCTCGTGATGATCGTGACCTGTTGTAGTTAGTACATTTTTTTTCCTTACTCTGAACACTTTATTTTTGTAGTTCCTGTAATTTACACTGTAAATTAGTATTTGTATGTATTTTGAAAACGAGGTCAAGGGATTCTCTCTCTCTCTCTCTCTCTCTCTCAAATTATTAGTAAACTGATGCTTAATAGTTGTATGTAATTGGAGAACTTGGAAGAGAGTTTGGTCTCCATATTTTTAGAACATGACGTCATTAGTTTTTTTTTTTTTTTTTTGCAAATGTTGATCGTAAAGCTTAAATGATTTCCCTTTAACGAAATGCCAGCTCAAGAAAGCTTGTTTTGGGAATAATTTTTCATAAATATTTGAGTCTTGACCTCATTAATCCATTTTTCCGTCTAGTGTCGTTTGATTTTTTCTCTTCATTTATTCTCTTTTGGGGTCTTATTTGATGGCGTCAGTGTCTCTAGATTTACGATGCATTCTGTTAAGCAAACTTTGTAAAAGTTTTGCTGATTAAGGCAGCATCATCTGTTCCATTCTTGCCACGTTTCCTTTTACAATATGAAATCCATTGTAAAGGACAGACGGCAATTTTATTGCTAAACTTGCAGAATTGAATGAATCAGTTTCGTCAATTATCGCATGGGCAGAAGGGCTGAAGAGTTCCACAATTTATTTCAGAGGGTTGATGCTTGCTTAAAAGCAAATCGGAAACATTTTTATAGGGTTACATCCTAACCATAATGGCGTCCGGCCCTCACTGCGGTCAAACCAAACCTCCCCCACAAGACCCCTAACTTGACATCGTGCTTAGCAGAACGATGTGTGCGCAACTATTCAAGCAGTATTATTCTCGTCTATTCTCCGTAGGGGGGTAATGCCATCAGTGCACCTCATTCGGTGCAATGTAGGCATTACTTAAGGTTCCTTGCAGTCTCCCTTCGTCCCGTGGCTGCAACTACTTTCATTCCTTTTACTGTACCTCCGTTCATATTATCTTTCTTCCATCTTACTGTCCATCCTCTCCTAACTGTCAATTTCCGTTTCAGCACTGAATGACCTTAGTTGCACCGGTGCTTGGCATAATGCCAAAAACCTATATAAATCTATATAAA
>NC_087202.1:76283692-76288692 GCF_015104395.2 Macrobrachium nipponense | reverse complement strand
TAAAGTATAATCATGCTTGTAAGTTGTAAGTACTTATTTTAGTATTAATAGCTTTTTTTTTTATAACAAACTACACTCAACTGTCGTTGGTTTCATCGACTAGCCTGTGTATTAACAGTTTTCATGTTAGTCTGCTGATTTTGTCATTTCGTATCAGATTGCTTCTAATTTATTGTATTATGCTAAAAAAATAGAATAAGATAAAACAAATCCATGAGAACAAAAGGGCAAGGCTTCAAATTGAGGTTAGCCGGAAACAGATTTTCTTTCATTTATCACTCTGAAATATTCCCCTGTGATTAACATTTATTTTCCGAAATGCGTAACAACGATAAACCGTCATTTCAAACTAGGATACCGATGTCTTTGTTGGTAAGTAAATTGTGGAGGATCATAGTTAGGTTACTCACCGGAATAGATCTGGCTGCCATCCCTAAAAGGAATTGCTGATAATCACAAGTTTTACCACTCTTTGGAGCCGTCGAAATTATAATCAAATAGAAGATTCCCCTTCGGTTAAAATATATGAAAATATATTAATTCCGAGGTAGAGCGAATTGAATAAAAAAGGACATTTAGCTTAATGCATGTATATGAATAACGATGATGTGATAAAAATTCATATATAAATAGATTATGGATGTGTGTATGGTATGTGTTAGTATACATACGCACATCTGCATGATTGCTTAACGAAGGTCAGAAATTGTAATATAACGTTGCTGCAGATTATGAAGACCATGAGGAGTTCTGTGAAATAGCGATTAAATGTGAATAGAGATCAAATTGCCTCTCCATAATGCTGAGCGGTACAATGCTGCTTGTTGGGGATCATTTGGGATTTTCCTCTTTGTGCAGATTAAGCTAAGCAGCATCTCGTTCTCATGAATAATGGATAATAAGATGGAGCTGCCGTGAAGTCGGGGAATTAAACTCTTAAAGGCGCTTGAAGTAACTGTGTTTGCTGTAGAACTAAATCGTGTATAACAGCGTGTTTATTTGGATTACTTCTGACTTAGGTGGTTGGATGCTCAGGGTACGAATGCAAGCGCCTCTCTCTCTCTCTCTCTCTCTCTCTCTCTCTCTCTCTCTCTCTCTCTCATTTTATTATATACGTCAGTTTATTGGTCTCTCTCTCTCTCTCTCTCTCTCTCTCTCTCTCTCTCTCTCTCTCTCTCTCTCTCATTTTATTATGTACGTGAGTTTATTTGTCTCATGACTAGTTTTGTATTACTCTCTCTCTCTTCTCTCTCTCTCTCTCTCTCTCTCTCTTATATATATTTTTGCGTCATTACGTGTAATCCGTCTCTCTTTGTTATTCATGTGTTGACGGGAATTCAACTAATTACTTATAACTTATAATATTTATGCATTTGTGTTTTTTTATCACATTTCTTCATTTATGCATTTTTGTTTATCCCTCTTCATTAATTTCATGTTAAATAATTATCCGTCTTCTCTCTCTCTCTTCTCTCTCTCTCTCTCTCTCTCTCTCTCTCTCTCTCAGCTGAAGTTATGCAGAAGCAGTACTAATTCCCGATTAGGAGTGACAGTAAATAAAGTACATTTTATCATTTATGAATGAAATAGTTGTTGCTTTCGATAAAGAATCATTGATAGGTGCCAGAACTTTGCAGCGCTAGCATTCAAGAGGACGAATAAATCGTTCACTATATTTTATATCCAGCCACACTTGTATTTTGTTCTTTTTTTAATAGTGCCCCTTTTGTTCTGACGATCAATTCTGTTTGTTACGAGAGACATTGTTGCACTGCACAATAGTTCATTGTGTTGAATTTTGCATAAAACAGTTGTTTTGTTTGGTATTTTCCCCTTGTTATAAACATACGTTTAGACCCAACTAGCTTGTTTGCACGAGTTCTCTCCACGTCTGCCCTTATCATCGTAATGCAATAGGTGTGTGATGTACACATAATAAATTGTGTTGTATATTTTAGCCCTTTTGCGTTTCATCAGACCTTTAGAATCGCCAATTAACTTTGATGACACAAAGGTTTTGTTTTTACGAAGTAGCTGGCCATGTGTCAAAGTAGCGTAAGGCATGTTGAACAGGGTGGTCTTTGAACCGTGGCCAATTAATTTGACGAAGTGTTTGCCCTACTGACAAAACTTCTGCCGAACCAGAATGTCTGGCTTCTACCGTGGACTCTGAACCGGGACCCAATAAGTGTGTGTGTGTGTGTGTGTGTGTGTGTGTGTGTGTGTGCGGAACTTGCTTGATACACACATTTCCAGGCAGCCATGATCCACCTCCAGACGTTTCATTAGCCAATAGGTCACTTGCAAATTGGCGTAGAGCCTGTTGATTAAGGTGAACTTTGATCATGGTTAGTGCAAGGCTGGTGTGTGATTTTGCGTAAATCTGGCAGTTTCTGAAGGAACTTAATCTTCACTGGTTAGGAAAAGGTTGTGTGATTTAAGTGATTAGACTCGTTAACTCAGAGCATAGGTTACTTTCTTATACGCTGATTATATATATATATAGATATATATATATATATATATATATATATATACACATATATATATACATATGATATATATATCTATGTATATATATATATGTATGTATGTATGTATGTATGTATGTATATATATATATATATATATTTGTATGTATGTATGTATGCATGTATATATATATATATATATATATATATATATATATATATATATATATATATATACTATATACTAGTGTTTGTGTGTCAGCATTCGCTTCATGTAATTGGACTGTGGGCCTTCCGCTGACCTCTCACCGCTTCCGCCAATTTCTGATGCTATACTCAGTTTGCCACAAGTAATTGCACGAATACATTTCCCTTGTTTGGAGTTGTGGTAGCCGTGGATTTCGTCGTCATCTGAAACCAGAGGCTGGAATAAAATGGTTTATTCCATTAGAATTCTAAATGCCATCGAAATTGTTTTCTTGATTATCGTCTTCATGGAAGAGGAGAAACCGTATTTTAATTTTTAGATAAAATTTTGTTTGGTGATTTAGAGTATACACTTCCAAATTGAACACGTTTAAATGCTAATGCTTTTAACTTTCCACAGAATAGAATGATTGGATAGAAACGAATGACCAAGGAGTGACAGAGAAAATGACTTGAAATAAGCAATAATTGGACAGAAATGGACGACCAAGGAGGAAAGGGAATGACTTGAAATGAATAAATGAGTAAATAAATATAAAAAAGTCTGACAAAACTCTAAGGAAAACACTTCCATGACCATTAGCTAACCACTCGGCAAGATTCTATTGAAACGCATCATTAACTCTTCCAGATTTTTTGTTTCAAATTTCTTGTACTAGACGGAAGGGCAGACAAACAAACGTACAGTCACGGGTCAACCGTAATTAACTCCTTTCAACTGCGATAACGACTGTATTAGGAGTAAGCCGAATAGAGGAATACACGAGATGTTCCAGAAACAGTTACACTTCAACTATTCAGCCATCAGCTGCCATAGGAACAGGTATCTTTCAAACTGGTTTTACATTACATTTCAAACAGAAAAACCCAGGTAATGACATGAATTACAGTATATTCATTAATCAGCTTCTTCTTCTTCTTCTTCTTCTTCTTCTTCTTCTTTGCCTTCAGCTTTTCCCTTTTCTATATAGGGTCGCTGTTTCTAGTCAGCCTTTTCCATCTTCCTCGTTATTCATCTCATACATAATATTAATTGCAGCTGCTGTACTTGTTATAATGTACTAATTTATTATTTATTTTTTTTTTTTTTTTTTGTTTTTTTTTTTTTTTACTCTATCACAGTCCTCCAATTCGACTGGGTGGTATTTATAGTGTGGGGTTCCGGGTTGCATCCTGCCTCCTTAGGAGTCCATCACTCTTCTTACTATGTGTGCCGTTTCTAGGATCACACTCTTCTGCATGAGCCCTGGAGCTACTTCAGCCTCTAGTTTTTCTAGATTCCTTTTCAGGGATCTTGGGATCGTGCCTAGTGCTCCTATGATTATGGGTACGATTTTCCACTGGCATATCCCATATCCTTCTTATTTCTATTTTCAGATCTTGATATTATTCCCAATTTTCCACCTCCCTCTTTCTCTTTCAACTCTGATGTCCCATGGTATTGCGACATCAATGAGTGATACTTTCTTCTTGACTTTGTCAATCAACGTCACATCTGGTCTGTTTGCACGTATCACCCTATCCGTTCTGATACCATAGTCCCAGAGGATCTTCGCCTGATCGTTTTTCTAATTATTATTATTTATTAGTATTATTATTATTGGTTTTATAAGTGTTAGATTATCACCAATAATAAAGGTAACTTTTATGATAATACTAAGTGGCCATAAATACTTAAGTGATACAGATGATCATTTTAATCCGGCTCTTGAGCCGACTTAACCCGGCTTTTGATGAGGCCGATTCTAATGACTAATTGATTTTCCATTTTGGACTTTTTATTTTTTTTATTTCCTTGAAAGTTCATTATCATTATCTGGCCTTTTTGTGAGTTACTGGTATGCTGTAACAGCAGTTTATCTTTTTTTTAATTGTATTCTTTATGTTTATGCAATATGTGAATTAAGCTACAAATGTCCTGTAATGCAGTTCGCTTCACCTCGGAAATGATATTTCTTCATATATGTTTACCACAGTTGAATTTTTTTTTAGTTGATAATGAGTTCGTCGTCTCGTGGGATGGAACAAGGGATAGTTTTTAGGCGGGTAACGTTTTGATCCGAATATATCCGGTTGGATATCCGGCCATGCTAACTTCTGTAATAGTAGTTGTAGAGAAAAAAAGGCAACATTATCCCGATAGAGCTTTGAACGAGGAATCCCCATATGCTCTTACTTTTCTTTTACGGTGAACACTAATGACGATATTATGGTTAAAAGAATGCCGGCCTACGGCTGCATGTTGCCAGGCACTACCGGCTAATATATATATATATATATATATATATATATATATATATATATATATATATATATATATAT
>NC_087202.1:76276192-76278692 GCF_015104395.2 Macrobrachium nipponense | reverse complement strand
TTGGTCAGAAGAGCAGTAATGTAAGGATGTATAGTAAAATGACGACTAAAGATATTGGTATAGTTGTAATGTGTAAAAAACTGTATAACTACCTGAAGGTGAAGATACGTTAATTGACTGCAAAGGTAAAAGACATATTTAGGTTATTGGAAATTTCTGTTGTATTTCACAGAAATATAGAAAAGTGCATTTCGAAGTTCGACAGCGATTTGTTACTGATGAAGAAACGTTTTAAAATTTACTATTGCAATAGTAAGTTAAAAACTATTCATGGAAAAATAAAGAACGTTGTAACTAGTAATTGGACAAAGTTTAAGAGGTAAATGTTATCACTGTTATTTATACTGTTATTATTATTTTCTGCTGTGCCATTAGTTTCGTGTGTTCTAAAATGTTATCCGCAGTATTGTTCAGGAATTTGATTGTATTTATATTTTGCTCATTATTTCTTTTGTTCTTGTCGAATACTTGTCGGTCTTGAATGCGCTGTGACCATTTAGCAGTCATTACTAACGTTGTCTAGAATATTTCAACAAAAGAAAATTCAGATTAACCCAGCCCTAAATAAGCAGCAGTTATTATTATTATTATTATTATTATTATTATTATTATTATTATATTATTATTATTATTATTATTATTATGATTATTATTATTATTATTATTATTATTATTATTATTATTATTATTATTATTATTGGAGAAAAAATCCACAATTATTTATATATATTTAAGTATAAATCTGTACAGAAGCTTTATCTTTGAATATATGTAAATATACATAACTGGATTTGTTTCTTCATTTGAAGTATTTTATTTTATTCTTATATTTTTTTAATTTAATTTATTTATTATTTTTTTCTCCATCACAGTTTTTCCAGATTCCTTTTCAGAGACCTTGGAATCGTGCCTAGTGTCCCTATGGTTAAGGGTACAATTTCCACTGGCATATCCCATATCCTTCTTATTTCTATTTTCAGGTCTTGATACTTATCCATTTTTTCCCTTTCTCTTCAACTCTGGTGTCCCATGGTATTGCGACATCAACGAGTGATGCATTCTTCTTGAATTTATTATTATTATTTTCATTGTTGTTGTTATTATTATTAAAGCATGTCTTCAAAGAATAAAAAACGTATGCATAAAAAAGACGGAAGAAAAAGACAAATAATAATAAAAAAAATTGGTCTCCCGTTGATATATTCAATCATAAACATTCTATGCAGTGATATTCAACATATGATTCAGTAAAAATATTTTATCACTTACTGTGTGTAAGTCACAAACTCTGGTCAACCTGATTGATGACTTACTTAATTCACTTGGTATCATTATTTGTGCTTCTTTGTATGTCATCAACAGTTTTTTTTTTTTTTTTTTTTTTTTTTTTTTTTTTTTTTTTTTTTTTTTTTTTTTTTTGTAGTAGTAGTAACTGAGCCTTTTACTCAATGACCTGTCTTCTTCACCCCCTTCCAGGTCACTTCTTCCCGCTGTTGCTCCATCAGCTATGTCGTTAATCCTCCAATTACGAATTTGATGGTGTTTTCTTTCTTTCTTTGTATTCCCAATCTTCCATTTTCTATCCTTCATTTTTCCAACTTATTGTATATACCCTATTTCCCCCTTTTCTTTCCGTTTCATTCCTTTGTTGTGATCGTAACAAGAAAACAGAATTGAAATGCCAGCCTCTCTCTCTCTCTAAATCTTGTATATATATGTATATATATATATATATATATATATATATATATATATATATATATATATATACTGTATACATAGTACACTTGTTTGTAGAGCTTTATGTATATATACTTATATACGCAACCTTTTCTGTAAACTTTTCTCATTCATCTACTTGAAGAGGGAGACAGCAGTCTCTGAAATATAGTACTTTTCTCTCTATATTTTGGTGTTTGATGGGCTCCTTTTATTATTATATATATATATTATATATATATATAGATATATATATATATTGATATATACAATTGTTGGTAAATATTGAGGTTTTCAGCATCTAAAGATTTCGTATGTCAAACAGTGAAGAGTATGGGGAGCAGTATTTATTAATCCTGTTGACACCGATGGGACGGGAAGTCTGTATCTATTCTAGGTCCTTTTAAGAAAATAAATTAAAATAAATCACTATATGAATAAGTGTAAAAACAGAAGCAGGATAAGAATTCCCAAAGGAAAACTTAAGCCTAGGAATAACGATTGGGAGATTGAAGGATGAGCTGACACGTATCAATCAATCTCCAGCAAGTATGAAGTGGTTGTTGTGAATGAGAAGATTTCTTGTTTAATCGTCCATTTATGGAATGGTCATTGTTAATGCAGTTTATTTTTGTATATATTGCAAGAAAACGTACAAAGACATAAATGTGAACTTCAGTATAATCCGCGTATGTGAATAAAACAGAATTGATAGTTGATAGAAGCCATAGAAAAATAGGTTAGATAAAGAGACATTAAATAATTGAATAATACAATGAAA
>NC_087202.1:76246192-76273692 GCF_015104395.2 Macrobrachium nipponense | reverse complement strand
TATATATATATATATATATATATATATATCTATATGTATATAAATATATGTATATACTATATATGTCGTGTGTATGTATATATATATATAGATATATATATATAATATATATATATATATATATATATATATTAATATATATATTAATATATATATAGATTATATATATATGCTGTGTGTGTTGTGTGTGGTGTACATATCTATTTGTTGATATAAATATAAACACATGTACGTATATATATATATATATATATATATATATATATTAAACTATAATATTATATATGTGTGTGTGTGTGTGTGTGGGATAAATATACATATGATAACATATATATATATATATATATATAATATTATATTATATATACTATATATATGTTATATAATATATATATATATTTATTATATTTATATTTATATTTATATGTAAGACTTGTAACTGGAAGAGGCAGAATGTGAACAAGTGTTTTCCTGTCATTAAGGTACCTTACAGAGATAGTTAATGCAGAGGGAAAGGCTAATGAGCAAATGGACCCATGATGAAGACGAAAATTGCCATCTTCTGTCTATATAGTGAGAATAGTCTTAGGTCGATGGAGAGATGGTTTGGATATTAGTTGAATGTGAACGAAATAAAAGACGCAAAGCCGAGTTATGCTATAGTGAAATGTATTACGGTAAGGTTTACTCTACTGTACTTGTACTCTACTTGACTGCTGAGAATGTACTCAAGTGAGATACAGCAGCAGGTTGGTGGAAGTACATTTGAGTGGTTGAGCAGTGTGTGTAAGGCGTATCTGTATGAAGAAAGATTAGGAAGGATTAGCAAGTGAATAATGTCCTGCTGCATAAGGATAAGTGGACTAGAAGACGCTGAAATTCCATGGTGGTCAAATTGCTTCATAGTTAATGGTGAGTTTATCGAATAATTATAATTGAGAATGTAATGTAGGCGAGAGAAACATTAGAAGGGAAGAAGAGTAAGCAGAAGGGGTGTGTTTCAATGTTTTATTTTTGTGTACATTTAATGCGAGGCATTTGAGAGTTAGAGGAAGAAGCTGTAATGGGATACGACAATACCCGATGAAAATACCCGATGAAAGGCAGTGTGAAGGGTTGAGAATATATGGTACGAAAGATGAGGCTTTGGGTGGGGTGGGGTGGCAATCAAAGCATGTGTTTATATGCCTGGAATGGACAGTGACTGCGATGATGTGACAAGGGCAAGGGTCTGTTATGTCTCCATGGCTGCATAATATCTTAATGGATGGAATGGAGGTGGAATGGGGAATGTGCGCTGTTTGCAAATGATTGAGGGTAGTCAAGAGAAATGGAGGAAACTAGTGAAATCATTGAAAAGTTTTAGTCTGAAAGAGAAGAAAGATGAGACTGAATGTGAAGAAGAGTAACGTTACGAGGGTAAAATGAAGACTGGAGAATGGAGCTCTAAATATGAATGGTGGAAGAATGGAGAGGTTAAATACTTTATGCATTTATGAGTAAATATCTTTATTAATATTATCGATATGAGAGGTGAGTCAGAGAACAGGTGAAGTCAAGAAGGTAACATAGTGCATGCAGAAGATTGGGAAGAGACATTTAGTTGGCTAAGGAAGTGAAGATGGGAATGTATTTAGGGATTGTTGAGCTAATTGTCCTTTATGATAGAGAAGTGTAGATGTTGATTGCGAATGAAAGGAAACCGTTCGAAGCTGTCAAGGGAAAATTTGTTTGTATTGGGTTTAAGAAGAGTTTAGATGGCGAGAAATGTGGCGATAGTAGATTTGGTAAAATGTCAGAGTAAGGTCGCAGTGTATTGGATTGGTTTTGTCATGTGGAAAGAATCGACAGCGATAAGTTCGTGAAAATAGTTTTAATTTGGAAGACTCCTTCGGAAGAAAGTGAACAACACCAAGAAATTGCTGGATAGAAATTCCATGAAGTGATGGGTGACTCTGACCGATGCTAACAGAACTTCCAATATTACTGAAGTTTTGTTCACATAATTTCATCCACGAGTTGGAATGTTTCTGCAATCAGTATTTTTTACTAAGTAGCAACCCTCTAAATGCCGACAGAATAATTTTAATATATATATATATATATACATACACACACACACACACACACATATATATACATATATATATATATATATATATATATATATATATATATATATATATATATATATATATATATATATATATATATATATATATATCGAGCTACAATGTCCTTTAATATCTAATTCGCTCTACCTCGGAATTAATCTATTTTCATACATGCTTAACCGAAGGGGAATTTTTTCTCGATAATAGACTTACCCGGATCGGGACGCGAACCCAGGATCCTTTCAAATCCAGGAACGTCAGTGAAGCTTTTACCTACTACACTACCGCGAGTGATATGACTTATATATATATATATATATATATATATATATATATATATAATATATATAATATATATATATATTTACTGTATAATATTTCTTTATAAAAAGAATTATATAAGTATATAGATATATATATATATATATATATATATGTATATATATGTAGTATGTATGTGTATGGTATGTATAATCAGTTTTAGTGGAACTTATTTTTAAAACGCCATGATTTTCCTTACCGTTATCACAGTATTTTCCAGACCGATGATCACCGCGTAAATTTTGCCAGTGAATAACGATGTCGTTCATTCAGTCACCTGTTTCCTGTTGACATCACTATGATGCTTGGCTGGAGGTTGCTTTTAAAAGTTGTTATTCAAAATTGGAAACCTCCGTAAAGGACAAGGTTAGAAGGCGATTCACTTGCAATGTATGTTTTTTTTTTATTTGTGTAGTTTAAAAACGTGAATATTCACATAAGCAGCACTAGAATTGAACTAGTGCAGTATTTCACTGAGTTATGTTATTACTTTGTCTACGTTCGGGAGAGATTTGTGTATTTTCCGCAATCGTTAGTGGTAAGTTCCAGCGATTTATAAGTTGGTTTTTGACTCTTCAACTTTTCATCAACTTTTCATCGGTTTTAAATGTATGTATTGACTGTACATTCGCATTCCTTTGTCTGTTATGGATGTATGTATTTGCCTGTATATTCGCACTTCATTGTTGCTGTAAATGTAGTATTTACTTGTATTTTTGTATTCCTTTGTCTTATTATTGTGTGTATATTATTTGCTTCTTATGGCTCTTGCGTTAAAGCATTTTGAAATTATAATCTGAAACATCAGGTCTTTTAATGTTGATCTGTATTATTTATTTTTGTTCATTTGTTTTAATCGATGTATTTTTATTTATTTATTTATCTATTTATGTTTATCTATATATATATTTATTTATTTTTATTTATATATTTATTTATTTTTATTTATTTAGGTTGTTTTGACTAATAATAAAAATAATATGAACCCAGGATCACGATGCGCTGTCAACTATTTCTTGGGATATACTTATGTATATCTCGTAAATTGTTGCTAACTCTTCCCAAGTTTGATTGTTAGGCCATTTTAGGCCTTATTTTGATGGATGGCAACCGAAGGTAGGAGAACGATGTAGAAGCTGTTGTGTGAATTGGTGGCCTGGCGGGTTTTGTAAACAGCTTGCTATTCAGTTACCAGTTGGCCTTAACAGTGCTATGGATCAAGTCTTCATCACAAAACCTGGTTGGAAGTGAAGTTATTTCCGGGAGGTATTGGAATTCGCTAACCTCTTTTGTATTTCTTGAGCCTCTCATAATCTTTTCCATTGGGGAAAACGGTTTGTCGTTACCAGCAAATAACAAATACATCGCGTCCATATTTTTTGTTGATGTATCCACATCGCTTCTAATCATTTCTTTTTAACTGGAAGGTATGTTTTCAGTGAAGCAGTCTCGTATTTATGTTTGTTAGAAGGCGGCTTTGCTTTGAGCTGAGCCGTGTTTTAAATAAAATAGACTTAAATGTTTATTTTCGTCTGCAGGGAAACGTTGTGTGTAGAGCATTAGAAAAAATATATATAAAAAGAATTATTCTCATGTCACAACAAACCGATGAGATCCCTTGACAGAGTAACACTCCATTGCCTTTTTTCGTTATTAGTATTTAATTTTTTAATTATTTTATTTATTTATTTATTTATTTATTTATTTATTTATTTTGTTTAGTTGGATTTTGAGAAATAGACAACTAAAAGAGAACCCGTTTTATAATGGTAGCACTTCGTTTTGCTGCCTACAGATTCGACCAAGGTCCTCTTTTCATAAGACATTTATTTTCTGTATGACAAATATTACATAAAAAAAATCATAAGACTTACTTTCGAAATGACAAACTATGACAAAGAAAATCATAAGAGTTGCTTTCGAAATGACAAACTGTGGCGCAAAGAATAATAATAAAATGTTTACTTTTTGAATGACAAACTATATATAAAATAACATCTGTGGCTTGGAGTCAGACCTTTCATAAAATCAAGTGTCTTGGAGACCTCCGTTTCCTGTAATGTATGGGAGAGTAATTAGAACGCGTTGCCTTTTTTTGTTTGAACGAACATGTGTGAATCATTAACTGGGATTCCTTTGTATTTCTCCAGCGAATAAATCCCCCTCATTCCAATCAGTACCTCTTGGTATTGTCGTATATAAGTTTTTTTTCACGAGAATTACCCTCTGGAGTGATGGGTACGGTAATGATCCTGTAAATATTACCTTGACTGTAACAGTATTTGCAAGAAGCTGCTGCGTTACCACAGTTGCTGATCATTATATACTTGTTATTTGTTGATTTACTTTACATATTTTCTTTTTCCCCTCTGTCGAAACTTACCTTGCAAGTTGTTATTATTGTTATGTAACCTGGATATAACACGGACGTGAAATATCCTGTTGCACAACGTCAAGGCTGAGGGCTTCATCTTTTGTCGACTAAGGCGATTAGTTCTCAATTGTTAAATTGTTTGTGAGTGAGCATAAAAAAAAACATGACTTGTTTCACAGAACGGCTTACTTCTGCTGATATTTCTCATGTGTGAAGGTGCTTTGATGGACTATAGCTGTCCTCCTCAGTGGATTTGTGTTGCGGCATGAAAGTAGCAGTAACTGTGCGCTCGATTTGCTGCGGAGCCACCCCTTGAAGGAAAACGGGGTTTGGTACAAATAAATAAATTAATAAATAAATAAATAAATAAAAAATTATTTCTCACATTCCAGAATTTATAAGTTTTTCTTCGTGAAATTTGTGATTGTATTTTCACAAGAAAAACGCCTAACCATTCGTTTAGCAAAATCCATGCAATATTTTCATAATGAGCCAAAACCGCCATTCTCGGATTTCTCCTTTAAGAATTAAAGTACTGAATAACGTTCGTGCTTTGTATTTTAGGATATTAGATTTATTTATCTCATTCATCTTTTAGCGAAAGTTGAAGTCATGTTAATTAAGAATGCCAGTGGTGACTGGATGGAACCTAGCGGTCCAAAGCTGGCCGTCTATTCTTTTTCCAACTTTAAAACACCGAAGTTAATAAACCTTCTTGGCATAAGACCCACTTCATGAAAACCAACCAACCAGTCAGCCAGGGCAATAAATGAAAGATACTTTGCCCTTTCCCTTCCACAAAAAAGGAATAAATAAAGGATCTGTGGTTGAATATGTATTAAGTGAGATCTCGCACGCCATGGCAATGCCAGTTGAGAGGTCGGGTTAATAAATGTTCAGAAGCACCGATTAATATGAGTGAAATGAACAAACATGATGGGGTATCCCCGTTGCTGACATCTCTTAATCGAAACCTAACAGCTGATTGATGTATTAGAACTGCTGCAATGGCGGGCCCTCATACGAATGGATTCACGTGAAACATTTAATATAATATGTTGAGGGATCGGCTCTCCATTCATCTTTCCAAGCATCGTCCGTAATTATTCAGGTCAGCAACAACATTCGCCTTTGTCATGTTATTTTACGTTTTTCATCTTGAAACGGACATTTCACCAGATCGTATACCTGTTGAGCAGTTGCTCCTATAGGGTAGTAAAATTTTGTCTTTTTAATTCACATTTGTAAAGCTATTTTCTCCTGAAGGGAGCTGATTGAAAGTTTCAAGGTATGCTCATGTGTGCGTTCGTTTATGCTTGCCCAATATGCGCTTGTGGAAAGAAATGCTTAGTTTTCATGATTTCGAAGGAACAGAGATTGTAGTCTTGATACACACACAAACATACATTCCCTAAGCATATTGCGATGCTTAACCGTAGTTAATACATACCCAACTTTGTACGGTTATATTCACACACGTACGCACGTTGTACACACACATACACACACACACACACACACACACACACACACACACACATATATATATATATATATATATTATATATATATATATATATATATATATATATATATAAAATATATATATGTTGTGTGTATGTGTTTGTGTGTATGTATGTATGTAGAATCTAATGATCTTTTTTTGGATACGCTTGTCGCTACAAAAGCCTGAAGGTCCCAGTTTTTTCATACAAATATGACCTTGGAGTTTAAGGCTTTCTAGTGCCAAGCGTATCCCAAAAAACGCGAAGAATTTAAGAGCAGTTAAGAGGGCATTGTGGCTATTGCAATATATATATATATAATATATATATATATATATAATATATATATATATATATATACATATATTAATATGTCCATCGTGTACTTACGTGTGTGTGTGTGTGTGTGTGTGTGCGCGCGCAGACACTTGCTTATCTTACGGTATGTTTTGAATATGAGGGAACGTCCCAATATTCCGTGGTATTTAACAAACGTTGAGGTAAACAAGTCAGGCTGCCTGGTATTATAGGTCCCAAAGCAGATTCCCTCGGAAATACAGAAACTTTGACGTCTCCCTCTCCTGTGAGAATAGTAATCCTCTCATTATTCCTCCATATTTAGCCATTTTAGGTCGCAAGGGGAAAATGAAGAGACCATATCAACGTTTTAGGATCAGGTTTTTATTGCACTAAGTTGAGAAGTAGCTGCTATGAGGTAAATACGTTCGAGACCAGCATGTCTATTGGAAGAAACCTTTAACTTATAAGTAAATATTTGGTATTTTGTTTATTTATTTTGTTGTTGCAACTGTTTACTTATTTAATTTGATCTTTTCTTTTAATAATTTAATGTTAAAGGTTTAATTTGTAATTATTTTTATTTATTTGTTTATTTGAGATCTGCTTATTTTCTGTTTAATTCTCATTGTTCCATGATTTGCTTGTCCTTAATATTAAATAAAGGAATCGTATGGGAAACTATTAAAACTCAATAAGTAAATGTGAACAGGTGCCTCTATACTGTTATTTTGGCTTTTTATTTTTTAAGGATGTCTTTAATATCAAAAAGGCACTGATGATAAGTATTACTATTAGCTGTGGCCTGTGCTGAAAAACAGTATTATAAAATATTATCACCACCTGGAACACGCTATTGATAGCGTGATGACAGAACTCGTGAAAGCATCTTTTTCAGATTATCGTAATCAAGTCTATAGAGATATATGTGCCTCTATAGACCTTGATTGTATTTATAGAACCTGAAAAAATTACAACTCCTTCAGAGTAATTTGCTTTTATTTTTGCAGTGGCAGGGGTAGGGGGCAAGGTGGGGGACGGCTTTTTTTGGAACGGGGCGGGCAAGGTAAGGGCACCCGGGAATCCTCGCGTGCCACGAGTCTTCCAATATTCCGCGATAAGTTAAGCAGAAGATCGATTCTTCAGACGGAACTTCTGTCGATTGTACCCTCTGAGTCTCTCACTGACTTTGTATTATGGTATAACTTTTATTTTGGGATTGTCTTTTTTTATTTTCCTCTATTTTCACTATGAGGCTCCAAAGTTCGATATTCACATTTTTACGTTGTCCTCTAATAAAACTTTCTCGGCCATTCTGTTTCAAATCCCTTAACATATTACTTTTTTATTTTTTTGTTCAGCACTTTTCTCTTCGCATTTTTATATTATTGGGCTCATAATTAATTTTATGGAAAATTATTCGCTTACTTATGCTCGCGTTTCTCTAGTAAAGAATTGTTCTCTAATTTTTTTTTTTTTTTTTTTTGTGGGGGAGGCGATATAGCTTCGTTCCACTGTCAATCATTCCACTTAATCTACCACTTATTTTTCTCGCTTCTTTACTTTTATTATGCTCTCTTGCACCATTTTATATAGTTTTACTTCATATTTCACTTTACATCCCTACATGACCTTTCATATATTTCTCCCGCAGTTCGATTTTTATTGCCTCTGCTGAGCGTCCGGGAGAACCTGAAATTCCATTTGTTTCTTGTTTCCTCTCGAGTGTTTGAACGAAAACTAATGGATGTCCAAAGTTGTCAGTAGTTTGGAGAGCTTCAGGAGAGTAATAAATGTGGGCTACATTCCTGCGTAGGACGTAATTTTTGTCTGTTTGCTTATTTCCAATCTCATCAGTTTCGGGAATCGTGAAGCTGGAATTTATTTCCAATGAAATTCCTCGTAAGAGCAAGACATCTAAAACAAAAAAAGTATACATGAACATTAATTTATACCGAATGCTTGCGATGCTCACATTTGATATTATATGGCAATGAAAAAGCATTAGGAAAAAATGTCTGAATGTCCTATCTCAGAGTGTACTGAAACAGAGCAAAGTTTCTGGTCGGTGCTTGAATGATATATTCAGCCGTTCAGAATGATATTTGCTTTGGTATTCGTAACTTTGGGGCCGGGTATCCGTTACGAAGTTTGGGTTTAGGAAACAATTGAAAATCGACCGGGCAAAAGCGCCTTGTCGAATAGGCGCTGGAAAGTGCTTCCCTCTGTGATGAAATTGGTGAATTTCTCGTATTGGACTGACTGAAAATCCGAGGAGGTTTCTTGAAGCGTTTTCGCCTTGTGTGTGTGTGTGTGTGTATATATATATTATATATATATATATATATATATATATTATATATATATATATATATATATATCCTATATATATATATATATTATATCTTTTTTTTTTTTTTTTTTTTTTTTTTTTTTTTTTTTTTTTTTTTTTTTTCCGACACAGAATCTACATATCCTGAGTGGGAAGAGCGTCGTAAGGACTGTAGGACCTTCATGAAAACAGGAGGAAAAGTGCAAAATGCTAAACAATAAATAACACTAAACATTTACATAAAATAAACATAATACCAGTAACTATGCTGCGAATGAATTATCAAGCATCACAAAATGCCTGGAAACCTTTTAAAAAGTTGAGCAATCTCACAAAACATAAAAGGAAAACTTTGTCATAACTTTATGACAAATTACGAAATTCCGCCACAGTTACAATTGAGGCTCCATAATACCCTTCCCCATTCTAAATCAGGGGACAAGAAGCAGGCGAAGAAGAGCAGAGGCAGATCTTAACTAGTAAAACGCTACAGAAATAATAAGATTTGACAGTTCCAACTAAAACAAATGGACTCCAATAGTTTATTAATAGGCGGCTGCATTCAACTCCCAAAGGGTACATTACACGTCAGTTTTTAAGTTGCCATATACCAAAATGTGCATAAAGTAACACAGACATACATGATATTCGTACATACATACATACATATATATATATATATATATATATATATATATATAGTTATATATATATGTGAACACATACACACACACACATACATACCTATATATATAATATATATATCTATATCTATATTTATATATATAAATGTAAATAGATATATATATATATATTATATGTAAATATATAATATATAGTATATATATATTTATATATGAAATAAATATAAATATATATATATATATATAATATTAATATATATTATATATATATATCATATATATATATATACACATAGTCGTGTTGTGGGGAAAGGATCAATTTGGAATTTTGACGTACTGTTAAAGTATTATTATTATTATTATTATTATTATTATTATTATTATTATTATTATTATTATTATTATTACAGTATGCATTCAATGTTATGGTAGGGGCAAAACAATATCACTTTTCTCAGCAGGTGTTAAAAAAAATAGTCAAGTTCAAGGGCAAGAATTGAATAATAAATAAAAAATGACGCTTAGAAATGGTGTTATAGGAAGAATAAAAAATAATTTGTATCTTTATTTGATTATTTTTCGATTTTGTCATTCTTAGTAGTTACGGGTAATGCGGTCACCTAGTTTTGATTTACTGTTGTCTAGCCCTTCGTGACCTTGCCTTGTATTATCTTTTTTTTATGTAATCATACGAAAAATAAGGCAAACACGGAAACATCAATATGGTCTTGGAATTAAACCTAGAAGCCCTATGAAGTATTCTGCTAACATTCTTAGAAAGACGAATATAGTCACTTTTTAATCATATAATCTTTTGACTAATGGGAAATCAGGGAACCTTGAACCCGCTGTTCAAGAAAAAAAAAATAAAAAACAGGCGTGTGCGAAGACATAGGTTATGTCGGTCGTGTCTGTATGTGTCACACTTAATAATTCAGTGGAAAGGCTGTTGTTATTTTCTTTTCTTTTTTGCATTTTTTTCATTTGTTCTTAATTGGATTTTTTATTTTGTTTTCCTTCCTTGCTTTTAATAATACCTTTTTGCTGCGTATGCCCTTAATTAACTTTTATTAATATTTAAATGCTTTTGTTTTTGCTTAATGGCTCTTCTATTAATTGCTTTTATCCAGATAATTACTTTGATTATAATGTACCCTTAATTGCTTAAAGTTATGCTGGATGTCTTTTAATTGATCTTATGCTTTCAATTGTCATCATGAACTTGAAACATTCTTTAATTACTTGTAATATTGTTTAGTAGTCATAATGACTCTTTAATCGTTAATGATAGTGCACTTTATTTATATTTGCATGTAAGTAGGAATATACAATCGTTTTGGAACCTGTAGTATGCTACTTAAAGAATCGCGTATTAAAGTGTAATATTCTGTTCCGAATAAAGATCTTATGTATTTACATTCGAATGTACTTTATTATCTTTTACTTTATTATCTTTTACCCTTTACCACCCGCCCTCTCTCTCTCTCTCTCTCTCTCTCTCTCTCTCTTTACGTAAAGAATCTGGTATTAAATATAGTATTCTGTTCCGAATAAAGATCTTATGTATTTACAGTCGAATGTACTTTATTATCTTTTCCCCTTCACCTCTCTCTCTCTCTCTCTCTCTCTCTCTCTCTCTCTCTCTCTCTCTCTCTCTCTCCTTGAACAAAGAAACTTATCATCGTAGTTTTCAACATTGCATAGTTCTACCACATATACCCTTGAAGTGTGGGAAGAAAAGATGGTTGCGTGCAAGATTATTGGAGGGAAATTCGTAGTATCATGGAATACATATTATACCGTGGAATGAAACCGTCAGTAATGTTGAAGAGATTTGCACAGCAGAATAGAAGCGTGCAGAATAAATAAATCGAATTTAATTAGTTTTGTATGATTTTAGTATTTCAATGTGGAAGCAAAATTTTCGTCACCTCTTAGTTGTTGTACCTTTTAATTGTTTAATTATGGATAGAATCCAAATGCTTGGGCCAGGAATCACTTCATAGACATAATGAGCATTGTCTTCATAGTATTTCATCCGAGAATTTTTACATTTTACAATTTGAAATATCCTATCAAAATGTATCCTTCAGTTCCCTAACTTTGTCTAATTCAAGAATACAGTTCATATGAAAACCGTTTTGACTTGGTAAATGTTAAGATGATAATGATCTTAGTTTCTAAGGCTGTCTTAGTTAACCAAGACAGAGGCTTCAAATGATAAAAGGTCAAGTAACATTCGAGACTTACTATTGTGTAGTTTATGAATTGCCTGTAATGCTGTAATTTCACGTTCTGTAGTTGTGACGAGATGTTTAGTATTGTGCTTTGTAAACTGTTTTTGCATAATGTTTCCTTTTTCGTTACATTTATTCCAACTGTTACTAATCTGTCTTTCGTTCTGCATCCTTTAACCGTCCTTGTGCGAAATCTTCAATTTGTTTCACTCCATGTCACAAAGCTAATGAATGGATACAAATAGTTCATTCACAGACAGGTAGGAGACGGTAAAATAAAAGAAGTGAATTTCTCCGAGAGATTAAAGCCGGAAGGAAAGACTACTGCTGATAAAAAAAAAAAAAAATAAAGAAAAAAAATCAGGAAATAGCATCTCGTTTCGAGAGAGCTGCAAGATGTGGAATCAAATACTTTATCGCTTCTTGAAGCAGCTGGAAACAGATTTATCTGTTGTTTCAGAATGGACTCTCCTCTGACTCTCTGCGTCTTGCAGTTGCTTCATTTTGTGATTGTTGTTGTGTTTTACGTTTTCAACGCATAGAATACTATTGTTTCATTTTGAAATAATTGTTATTGGTTTTGGTGTTAAAGTTACCAAGACCAGCAATTGTTTCAAGTTGAGATGATGTAATCTCTTGACAGCCTCTTACAATAATTTCTTCACTTTGTAATTGTTGGTGTGTTTTCGGTTTCAACCCGTAGAATACGGTTGTTTTATTTTGAAATGATTGTTATTAGTTTTAGTATGAATGACACCAAAACTATAGAAATTGTTTCAAGTTGAGACGATGTACGTAATCTCTTACAGCGTCTTACAATTGCTTCACAGAGACATTTATCTCTTTTGATTCCACTTCTACGTCTTGCTATTTGTATGAACGAGCTCTGGTCGTTCGCTGCGGCATTCATCGCTTGTGCCATTTATTCTTTCATTCCACCGCTTCGTACTTGTTTGCAAAAATAAACTTCGTATTTCATCCCACACTTTGTAATCGTTTCCTGTTCTATTATCCCTTTGTATAGAATGTTGTGTGTGTTGTTGTTGTTTTGTGTGTGTGTGTGTTTTTTTATGGAGATTCGGTAATCAATATCTTGTCCTCGATCAAGAAACGTCGGTTAAATTACTCGATCCACACCGTTGCCTGAAGGTGGTCTCCAACCCACACGCAGCGGCAGTAGAGCTGGTCTTGCCAGAACTAGTACTGGGCGTAGGAAGCATTACTGAAGAGGATTTATGTAGATAATGAGGTTTTTCACTCAATCATCAATTATGCTGCTTGCGGTAATGCCAGAGAAGCCCACTGATAAATAAGGGGTTGTTTTAATCTCTGGTGGGATTCAGTTAAACCGCACACGTACGATTGATTACGTCCAGCCAAGCAGTACTTGGAATTTTCGCTTCATATAATATTTTCATAAACATTTGATTGTTATTGCACGTATTCCCGTGGCATTACCCCCAAACCTGCTGTTTTATGTTTATCGTTACCTCCTTGATTGGTACTTTACTGTAACGTCCCTATATACACGAGCCACTCTGTGGCGTCACAGAGTGGCGTCGACATGTGGCGGGGATGTGGCTGCCCAAAGGTTTCCATTGTTTATAAGCTGTGGCGGGGATCAGCGGCAGCTCGCCACAGTCGCTTGCCACAGACGCTCGTGTGCTCGACATAGTTTATAAACAATGGAAACTTATGGGAAGCCACATCCCCGCCACACACCTACGCCCCTTTGTGGCGCCACAAAATGGCTCGTGTACTCCAGGCTTATAAGCATGGCGTACTTATTTGAGTTGTTGACAAATGATAGGTATAGAGGGTCTCTATTTCATTTAAAATTTTTGTGATGTTATACTTGCATGTAAGTTTTTGTAAACAGTCGGACTAAATGAATTTTTGAAATGTAGAGATAAATGACTTTTTTATTTGTCCATGTTTCCATGATAATTGAGAGAGAGAGAGAGAGAGAGAGAGAGAGAGAGAGAGAGAGAGAGAGAGAGAGAGAGAAATATGTAGAATGGTATTTGTCACTATAAAAAACTAGTCATTTCGATTTTATGCGGATATAAATTGCAAGGTTTTATGGTGTTCCATTACTTTGACAGTACGTGATTGACCTCTTCTTAATGATGCCAGCAAATTGGATTTTTGAAATATAGATTTATGTATATACACACACAAATCGTGACTAAATCACAAACACACAAATATATGCACACATATACGTACACACACACACACATATATATAAGTCATATCACATTACCGTGATTCGTATACATACATCGAGCTACAATGTCCTTTAATATCTAATTCGCTCTACCTCGGAATTAATATATTTTCATATATGCTTAACCGAAGGGGAATTTTTTTCTCGATAATAGATTTACCTGTACCTGGGCGCGAACGCAGGAGACATTCAAATCAAGGCACGTCAGTGAAGATCTTCCACCCCTCCACCGCGGTGGTGGGGTGGAAGAGCTACACTGACGTGCCTGATTTGAATGTCTCCTGCGTTCGCGCCCAGGTACAGGTAAATCTATTATCGAGAAAAAAATTCCCCTTCGGTTAAGAGCATATATGAAAATATATTAATTCCGAGGTAGATCGAATTAGATATTAAAGGACATTGTAGCTCGATGTACATATATATATATATATATATATATATATATATATATATATATATATATATATATATATATGTATTATAATAGAGGACAAGTGATATTGCATATTATTTGCCCTCATTTGCATATATGTGTGTGTATGTATATATGTGAGCATATTTGTGTGTTTGTGATTTAGTCACTATGAGAAAAGTCACTAAGATTATTATCGTAACGTTGCTTGTGGATTTTGTCTGCTATGAGATATATCCAAATGTAAATTATAAATCTCATTATGAACTGGTGGTTTCATAATGAACACTAATTTAGATTTCTCATTAATGGGGTTGACGTCACTGGATCAAATATATTGCCATGTAGGAGAATAGCATTATAAGCAGGTATATTGTAACCTTTATTAAGTTTTCTGTTTTTAAAAGATCATACACATACCCTGTTTAATTAATTTATTGAATGGAAACTAATAATTGTTGTAATGGGTTATACGTTTTGCGTTTTGTTCTTTAAAATCAGCTGGTGCAAGGAAAGATTAAGGTCTATTTCACTAGGAATCATTTTAATTTTCTTGTAAACTGATTAATTGCTGTTACTTCCCGTTGGGGGTAATGCCATCTGTGCACCTCATGCGGTGCACTGTAGCATTAGTCGAGGTTCGTTGTAGCGTCCCTTCGGCCCCTAGCTGCAGCCCCATTCATTCCTTTTACTGTGCCTCCATTCATATTCTCTTTCTTCCATCTTTCTTTTCACCCTTTCCTATCAATTGCTTCATAGTCTAACTACGAGTTCTCCTCCTGTTACACATTATTAATAATCTGCCTATGATGCTTAAAATGGTCAGTAATAAGGGAAAAGCTTGAACGTCACGTAGCGTCTTATAGCCCCTACATAACCGTCACATACTTAATCATTTATGGGCCAGTATTGGGAGAATCTGACCTTCGGCTGGAAGTCTAGAATTATTATTATTTATCGTCCATATTTTAATGGTTTTATTTATTAATTTGTTTATATATTTATTATTAATATGATGATGTAATTTTTTTTTTGTAAAAAATATCTCTTCTCTCTTTATTTTCAATTGTCTTCTGTAATTTCTTTCAAATGAAGACCGTATTCTTTGAAAGCTTGAATTTCAAGTCAGTGGCCCCCTTTAGGCCCTGTCTATATGTATGGGGTTCATCTCCTAAATAATAATAATAATAATAATAATAATAATAATAATAATAATAATAATAATATGCCAGTGGAAATTGTACCCATAATCATAGGAGCACTAGGCACGATCCCAAGATATCTGAAAAGGAATCTAGAAAAACTCATGCAGAAGAGTGTGATCCTGGAAACGGCGCACATAGTAAGAAAAGTGATGGACTCTTAAGGAGGCAGGATGCAACCGGAACCCCACACTATAAATACCACCCAGTCGAATTGGAGGACTGTGATAGAGCAACGGAAAAAAAAAAAAGAAAAAAAAAGAAAAAAAATAATAATAATAATGAATAAGGATAGACTATAAGAAAGCCTTCGACATGATACCACACACATGGCTAATAGAATGCCTGAAAATATATGGGGCAGAGGAAAACACCATCAGCTTCCCTCAAAAATACAATGCGCAACTGGAATACAATACTTTACAAGCTCTGAATAAGACTAGCAGAGGTTAATATCAGGAGAGGGATCTTCCAGGGCGACTCACTGTTCCCACTACTCTTCGTAGTAGCCATGATTCCCATGACAAAAGTACTACAGAAGATGGATGCCGGGTACCAACTCAAGAAAAGAGGCAACAGAATCAACCATCTGATGTTCATGGACGACATCAATGCTGTATGGTATGAGCATCAAGGAAATAGATACCCTAATCCAGACTGTAAGGATTGTATCTGGGGACATCAGGATGGAGTTTGGAATAGAAAAATGCGCCTTAGTCAACATACAAAAAGGCAAACAAAGTAACTAGAACTGAAGGGATAAAGCTACCAGATGGGAGCAACATCAAAACACATAGATGAGACAGGATACAATACCTGGGAATAATGGAAGGAGGGGATATAAAACAGAAGATGAAGGACACGATCAGGAAAGAATATATGCAGAGACTCCAGGCGATACTCAAGTCAAAACTCAACGCCGGAAATATGATAAAAGCCATAAACACATGGGCAGTGCCAGTAATCAGATACAGCGCAGGAATAGTGGAATGGACGAAGGCAGAACTCCGCAGCATAGATCAGAAAAACCAGGAAACATATGACAATACACAAAGCACTACACCCAAGAGCAAATACGGACAGACTATACATAACACGAAAGGAAGGAGGGAGAGGACTACTAAGTATGAGGGACTGCGTCAACATCGAGAACAGAGCACTGGGGCAATATCTGAAAACCAGTGAACGAGTGGCTAAAGAGTGCATGGAAGAAAGGACTAATAAAAGTAGAACGAAGACCCAGAAATATACAGAGACAGGAGACAGACAGAAAACAAAGGGACTGGCACAACAAACCAAGCACGGACAATACATTAGACAGACTAAAGAACTAGCCAGCGATGACAATTGGCAATGGCTACAGAGGGGAGAGCTCAAGAAGGAAACTGAAGGAATGATAAACAGCGGCACAAGATCAGGCCCTAAGAACCAGGTATGTTCAAAGAACGATAGACGGAAATACATCTCTCCCATATGTAGGAAGTGCAATAGAAAAATGAAACCATAAACCACATAGCAAGTGAATGCCCGGCACTTGCACAGAACCAGTACAAAAAGAGGCATGATTCAGTGGCAAAAGCCCTCCACTGGAGCCTGTGCAAAGAAACACAGCTACCTTGCAGTAATAAGTGGTACGAGCACCAACCTGAAGGATTGTGATCGAAAACGATCAGGCAAAGATCTCTGGGACTATGTATCAGAACGGATAGGGGGTGATAGACGTGCAAACAGACCAGAGGTGACGTTGATTGACAAAGTCAAGAAGAAAAGTATCACTCATTGATGTCGCAATACCATGGGACACAGAGTTGAAGAGAAAGAGAGGGAAAAAATGGATAAGTATCAAGATCTGAAAATAGAAATAAGAAGGATATGGGATGATGCCAGTGGAAATCGTTACCCATAATCATAGGAGCACTAGGCACGATCCTAAGATCCCTGGAAAGGAATCTAGAAAACTAGAGGCTGAAGTAGCTCCAGGACTCATGCAGAAGAGTGTGATCCTAGAAACGGCACACACAGTAAGAAAAGTGATGGACTCCTAAGGAGGCAGGATGCAACCCGGAACCCCACACTATAAATACCCCCAGCCCATTTCGAATTGGAGGACTGTGATAGAGCAAAAAAAAAAAAAAAAAAAAAAAAAAAAAAAAAAATAAAAAATATAAAAATAATAATAATAATAATACGCGAGCTGAAATATTATAGTGACCTAGTGCAATAAGATTTTCACAATTACCTATTATAACGATTATGACTTTTAGACCAGATAAAACCGCATTTTTCCCCACCAGTTTTCTTCTTGTGGTCGATTAAGAGCACTCGAGTATTCTCGATTGCCAAAAGTCTTCCAAAATTACTGGATGAGTTGAGCCGAAGATCGATTCCTCAGTCGAAACTAGGGTCGATTTTGTTTGTGAACATTGTAAAGTTATTCGTTTTTATGATTATTTTCCCCTCTATGCTTCCAATTCAAGTGTCTTATTACCATTCTTCATGGCTTCCTCTGCGAATGTATTTTTATCTCCAGACCGACAGTGTAGGGACTTTTCTCCCTCACTGTGACTCATGGCCACTTAAATCAGACTTCCTGGCTTAAGATTATTTTTAAGTAGGTTTGTAACCCGAAGATCTGTGGCCCCCTCCCCCTCCTCCCGGCCCCAAATTGTATTCCTCTTTGTATTTAGCTTTTTCTTTTCTCTTTCTTTCCAGGCAAATCATCTTTTCCAGCTTTTATATATATATATAAAAAAAAGACTTGGTTCTTTCTTTTCGCTTTTTTCGGAAGTTGGTACGAAAAAGATATTCCTTTTCTTCTTGTGTTTCCTTTGGAGTATTAAAATGAAAACTAATGGCTGTCAGAAGTTGTCGATAGTTTGGAGAACTTCGGATGAATAATGAATATCGGCTTTACTCTTAAGTAGAAAGTTTTCTGCAGTGCGTTGTGTGTTTTTGTTTATTTATATTTGCTTCTTCCTGTCATTGCGGATATGTCCGTATATTTTTATGAACTTTGTTAATGCTTTATATGGATACCCGAGAGTTGAATCATGTCTCTCAATCAAGAATTTCGTAAATTCAATATGTTAAGAGGTTTTGTTACACGAGCGATTTCTTTCTCACATTTTAAGCGATAGTATCTATATCATATCTAAAATTGTCATTCGTGTGACTAATTCTAGATCTATAGTAGATTCACACCAACCATGCTTTTGATGTCTAGGCCAGTCCCTTACGACGCTCCAGATTGACTGTTGATAAGCCAATCACAGGGCTGGAAACTCTCAGTCTCTCGAGAGAGTTCACGTAGGCAGGATGTATGTTCCACCTCTCTTGTCAAAGGTATCCCTCAGGAGAGCTGGAACATACATCCTGCCCATGTGAACTCTCTCGAGAGAGACTGAGAGTTTCCAGTCCTGTGATTAGCTTATCAACAGCCAATCAGGAGCGTCGTAAGGGACTGGCCTAGACATCAGTCTTTTGCTTTTCGACTGGCGCTGAAGGAATGGTTCGCCTCTTTCTCACAGTATGGTTATACAATGTAATATACTGTTAACACAGGATAATCATGGTTTACTCGTATTGATTTAGATTCAAAAACAATAACGGCGTTGATGACCGTATGTGGCGTCAGGGTGCGCAAACAGATCAATAAATTAATCTTCCCAATTTCTTCAAGCCTACACAAAGATGCCGATCTTTGATAGCAAGTCAACGATGTGCTCGTTAGACATCGCCTGTTTTCTTCCATTGCATCATAGAAATTTCTTGATGATATCAAACCATAGCAATTCCGTAACCCTACAGGTCGATTCCATTCATATTTTTAGTTTTCTGTAAAAGAAAACTGTTGTACCTGCTTTGTCTGTCCGTCTGTTCTCATATATAAAAAAACTACTGAGGCTAGAGGCTGCAAATGGGTATTTTACCCTCCAATCTTCAAATATATCAAATTGCAACCCTCTAGCCTCAGTAGTTTTTTTTTTTTTTTTTCTGTTTAAGGTTAAAATTATCGATGGGTCGTGCATCTGGCAGAGCTTTCCGGAGCCATGGGACGCACCCTCATTCTACCGTATCTGTTGAGCAACTGGATTGGCGGTTGTTGAATGAAGATTAAGCCAGCCTTGTGTTGGCACGGGCTCTTGCTCCTGGAGCAGCCCGTAGCGGATTGGCGGTCATAGAGCGGATGGTTTTATACCTTGTACAGATTTTTGTATTTTATTTTTTATTTTTTTTTTTTTTTTTTTTTTTTTTGCAAGCAATTAAAGGATAACTGTCGGAAAATGATCAGCATTTCGTCTCGTTGAACCAAAACCCCCACCCTTTGCAAGGGAGTAAGTCCCAGAAGGTGTGGTTGAGTTCCCATACTGATATCTCTCTCTCTCTCTCTCTGTCTCTCTCTCTCTCTCTCTCTCTCTCTCTCTCTCTCGTTTTTTCACTGGCTGAGTGAAGGGTTCAAGGAGGGAATGAGAAGGGTTGGTGTTAGGTAGGCGGACAGATTTATTTATTTACACGTGCAGAACAACCTTTTATTATTCTATGTTGATCCATGATGCTAATATTTCTGAGCAGGAATCAGTTTACAGAAATTTATTAGACTTGCTCTCCCATCAAAGTCATCTTAGAAAATTAAACCATTAATCTGTTATCCTAAATCAAAGTTACTGCAGTTTTGATAAAGCTGGAAGGAGGGTGAATATAATATTAACGAAGATCGGGCTGTGCATCTCTCTCTCTCTCTCTCTCTCTCTCTCTCTCCTCTCTCTCTCGTTTCATATACATTACATAACTTGCATACAAAATATAAGTATTGTCCATCCTTCAGTGGCTAGCTCTTTCGTTTCATATACACGAAATAAGATACACAATGTATAAAATGTCGCTCTTCAAATGTCTCTCTCTCTCTCTCTCTCTCTCTCTCTCTCTCTCTCTCTCTCTCTCTCTCTCTCTCAGGCGCAGGGAGAGTTAGTTGATGAAATGTGAAATGTTTAGGTCTACCATCAGTATTGCAACTGTGTTCATTTTGTCACACAAACGAAAGCTCCGTCAAAGCCGAAGTAAATGAGAGAAAAGATTATGTATGTTACCATTTGTATTTTGTATATTCCATGTATATGGGCCTGAGCTGAAATAAAGTATATTATTATTATTATTATTATTATTATTATTATTATTATTATTATTATTATTATTATTATTATTATTATTATTATTATTAAAAAGAGATAATTTTTTATGAAAAGAGAAGGACTCCGAACTCATTGCTATCAGTAGTTAAAAAGAAAATAGGAATGAATTACCGAATGTAAATTTCGAGAAGTGATTGATTATATGGCATCTAATATTTTGGAAGTATTAAAGGCTTCTATATCAATAGTTTTACTACGCAAAAACGTTCACATCTGTGACGAGAGCATATTCAAATCTGATATGAAAGATGAAATTACAGATACAAAACAAAAATAGTTGGAAGATTTGACGTGGTAAACCAAGAATTCATAAGGAATAGGTACAAAATGTGATATATACACAGAAATTCAGTCACTTGAAAAACACACTGTAAAATGTATCTGGTAATTAAGAAAAAGATGTATGGGATAAAATAGTCCAATTCGTCAGTTTATTCGCGCCTTAAATCGGCTACTTACCTTGCCTCTTCGGTGTTTACGTGAGATGATATTGCAATTTAAGGTCTCTCCACATACCGTACCACTGAGATTCATCTCTCTAAATTATGGACGGAATCAACCCTTCGCCGTAAACACAAACTTAAGATATGGAATTATGAAGAGCGATATGGAAAAGTATTGAAATACAGCATCCGTTTGAAAAGGCCATAAGGAGAAGAAAGTTTTGACATGACATCCCTCGTAATCTTTTGAAAGTAAAATGAAAATTTCCCTTTCATTCGTATCTGAATTGGACTCTCAGTGAAATTCAGTCCCAAATCATATCCAGGAGGAAAGCAAGTCCAGAAGTAGCTGTCATTTTGTAGGTGTTGTATTTCTGTAGCTTTTGAATTTGACAGGTAGTTTTCATACATAAAGTATCTCTGCAGTGATGTAGTTGATGTCGTATTTGAAAAAAGGAGATTGAGGATTTTTGTGGCTGTCCCCTCAAATTGATATATCCTGCTAGAGTATATTAAAAGGGCATGATTTTCCTGTAGATGAATAAACGTTCATTTCCATAACCACAGAATAGCAACATAACTACTTTTCCCTTATATTGTATGTAAACAGAGAACATAATTATCAGCGTTCCTGTAGAGCATAAGTTGCTTCGTTATCCTTAAACCCACAATCGTGTTACTCCGCTGAATTATTAACTCCCAGAGAGCCACAGCGCCTTCGATTGGTGGAGTCCCTATTTCATACGACCATCCCTTTACCTGTCATTGGAAGTCTAGATTTTTTTTATGCTCTGGTGGCGAGAAGATTACACAATTAAAAGCGACCTGTCTCCGTGTTTCCAACTGATGAATAATGTTGGGCTACCTTTCCTATATTCTTGGAAAGTTGGTAGTCTTTCCATATTTTTTTTCGTAGATTCGGGTTTTTTTTTATGAATTTTTTTTATCTACCTTTCCTATACTTCTGGAATTCTAGCAGCCTTTCCATATTAGATTTTTTTTTTCTTAGATTCAGGTTTTTATGGGGTTAGTGGATTTGCTATGCTTGTTTTTGTGACAGGTAAAAAAACACACAAGCCTTACTATAAAGAGAGAGAATGATCTGTCCCTGTATGAATTCTCATTGAACTTTAATGTTTAAGTGGTTCCTCTGGACTAGTGGTTTTCGCGCTCGGCTACCAATCCGGTGGTCCGAAGTTCGATTCTCGGCTCTGCCAACGCTGAATCAGAGGAATTTATTTCCGGTGATGGAATTTCATTTCCCCATACAATGTGATTCGGATCCCACTAGCTACGTAAAAAAAATCTCTAATCCTTCGGGCCAGCCCTAGGAGAGCTGTTAATCAGCTCAGTGGTCTGGTAAAAATAAGATATACTTAGAGTTTAAGTGTCAGATTACTGGGGGGAGTTATCAATATTATCAATACGGAGGACGCTTAGAATCACCGTTCAATCTTTTACAGTGTCCTCACGAGAATTCCGATGAGCGAATTCTTGGTTTATGCTAAAAAGCTGGCGCGATCGTCCAACTACTACTTATGAAATAGTAATTAAAGAATGAGGTGATCATTCAGTGGAAAATATGATTCCAGTAAGACCGCGTTTCCAAACGAACAGAGCCCTGTTGCTATGACTTATTAAGTGATTGTCAGCATTCCCGATATCTATTAAGGAAGGGCCGAGGTTTTGAAATATATCGAGAGATTAACCGCTTTTCTAATTTTATCTAGTATGGTTCTTACTTCTGAAGCCCTTTGAAGTATGGCAGCCTTCTGTAAATCTAGTCCATGTACTTGTAATTGAGTAAAGGACATGTCGCGTGAAGATTTTAAGTCAATTTTCACTTTTGAAAAGAACCGTGTCAGCTTTCTTGGTCAGTAGCAATATGCAAGGACAACCGGCATCCTTGAATTATATCGGAATTTAATGTGGGGCAAATATCTGGTCCAGTGATATGACCTATCAGAAACATTTTCAGTTTAATTCAGCCTGAAAATCTTAGATCAAACCCGATGACCACTAGGAAGGTAATAATTGACTTGATTACGTAACCAAAATGCAGACCAGCTTAAGTGATATTTCCATATTATAAATTGAACAGTGTGACGGAGCGAATAGGCTGGTTAGCACGATTTCACACACATGCACATACAGAGAGAGAGAGAGAGAGAGAGAGAGAGAGAGAGAGAGAGAGAGAGACTCTTAAGAAATGATTGTGGCGATAACAAGGTACTTGAAAAGGTCTTCAAATAGTGGATAATCCCACAGTAGGAAACGCCTCTGGAATATCGCGTGGGTAACTCCTGCCAGTAAGTGATTCAAAGAAGGAAGCTGTAACACTCCTTTTCCCTAACGGGCGAATGAAATATGTGGGACAAAGATCAAAGGAAAACCTTTACAAGTAAATCCACATAGATGAAAAAAAAAGGTGGGTGGCGAATGATTGATGATTAACGAAGAAATGATTAGAGGATTGTAAGAACCGACTTCCCATGAAGTTTGACCACATTAGTGGTTAGGTGGCTTCTTGAATTATTACATTTAAAATATATATCTGTCAGATTTCCAACGTTTACTTATAATAAAAAAAGATTTGGTTTAGGATTCCTGCTACAAGTCACATTAGGTAATACATATTCGCTCACGAACAACTTCATCCTTGCAGTTTTCCAAGCTTATGACAGAATATCTGTACTATTTTTTAAATAAATAAATACACCCAGGGAAAGGCTGTAATACCTAATGCCTAAGTTATACCTCGTTTTGCCTAATACCAGAAATGTATCCTATTTACGAGAGAGAGAGAGAGAGAGAGAGAGAGAGAGAGAGAGAGAGAGAGAGAGAGAGAGAGAGAGAGAAGGGGTGGTTAAAGAGGAGGAGATGAAATTGATAATCACAGGACAATGCTAGCTGCAGGAGAGCTTCCTAAAACTAATATCCTGGGGGAGACCAAGCGACGATTTTACGAATGACTTCAGTACAATGCGATTATGAATGTAGGCCCCCCACTTAGAACAAGCTGAATGTTAATTCTGTAAAGCATTGTGCAGCGTTGTTTGTCTGAATAGATAGCAAAACATAACAGCGCCACTCCGAGAAATGGAATGCGGGGAACATTTGGCATTCTAATGGAAATTACGTGAGAGCTTTTGAAAACAAGTAACGTCAATAAATAAAAATAAAGTGAAATGTTGAAGGAGAATGACGAAGGATCAGGGATGTATGTTTAAATTAGCGATGTTTTTTTTCTAGCTGTTTCAGTATGTAGAGTTTTCTTTTAGCATTTTAGCATGGATTGTAGTCAGTATTTAATACTACCTGATGTTCTATAAATTACTGACATCCGCCACTAACAAGAGGAAACAAGAAATAAAGTTAATCGTAATTCAAAGGAGAAAATTCCATAAAAGTTACGTTCATAACTGAAAGAAATTATGAAGAAATTAGGGCACCTGTCAGGCTGTAATTGCCATATTTACCCGTCCCAAAAAAATTAGTGCTTAGTAGTTGCAACACACATTAGGTGTCTCTTCTAAGCTGGTATGGCTCCCAGTGAGTCTCGAAAAACCAGGAAAGTTAGTGAGCGAAAGTATATGAAAAGACAAGGGCAGTGCTTGGTTGACAGACACACTACTGCTATTATTGCCAAAGACTTGCTCAGGGAGAAACTGATTGATTGGAAATTAGCTGGGGTGAGTCGTGCGAGGCTCGCCGAGGCCGAACGTGCCAGGGAATGACTGGGAAATTTGAATGGCAGCGAAAGGGACTTTTGCCAATATAAAAGTTTTAGGATTTGTAAAAGAACAAAGACACGCCAAAAATAGATCAGTGAAAGTTCAATCGTAAAACAAAAAAGTCATTGCGAGACATGGAGGACGCACTAAACGCAAGTTACGACTTAAAAACAGTTTGAAAGACTTAAAACACGTAGGACTTCATGGATATTTTGGATCTGCCACGACACGGAAGCGAATTGTAGAGAAAAATTTTACTAACATCTCTTCCGCTAAAGTAGTCATTGTTAAGCGTTATATTCTGATATCTTGTTTAGTACTTGTATGGCCAAAGAAACTGCGAATGGATTAACTGAGAAAAGGAAAGAATTCACATTAGCAATTTGTGGCAGAATGGTAACTCATTAGGTGATGACTTGTCTCAAGAATTTAACGCGTTGTTTGCTTGGGGAAGGATAGATATTAAGTTTTGTTTGCATAATTGCTTTTCTTTGTTTACAGTGGCTTCTGGCATTATCACTTCCTGAAACAGAAACCGAATATAGATGCAACAGCAATTCCTTTAGTCTGAAAAACTCAGATGGAATTATGAAATATGACCAAGAAATAGCAGGAGTTGACCTAAATCCTGGGAAATGAAAGGAGGGAAAAATACAATACTTAATTTCTGGTGTTTTTCTTCTTTCTATGCACGAAGTATTCACAGTTCATTCTCTATAGTTCGACATGCTTTTGTAGCTTAAGTTAATCTACGTAATCCTGTACTATTTTAGTTTGTAGAGATTCTATGTTTGCATGTAGTGTAACTCTGCCTCTTTATGCCCTGAAGGCAGCTTAGCTTGACCGTGAATCCTTGAAGAAAACTTGCATGCAGCTCAAAATCTCTCACCTTAAAAAAAGAAAAAAGAAAAAATATATTGTTTACATCTTTACCAAGTAAAATATTACATAATCTTAAGGATGTTTATAAAGAATATCTAGCACAGATTGTTTTAGGATGTTTTCGGTCTTGAATGCTTCCCAACGCCAAACAAATTGATTGAGAACGTTTGATATGGCAGCGTCACGCGCCACCCTCTCTCCCTGCCCAAAACACCGAGAGGGTTTTGAAATAAAACAGCTTTCCGTTGTTGTTGTTGTTTTTTATTAAGTTGGCCTTATGCCAGCAGGGGCTCTTGCCTATAGAGCAGCCGTAGACAGCTTTCCTGGTTTGGAAAGTATGCTTCTCCGTTGTAGGTACCCCATTTCCGTTATTTTAGACATTCGTACAGGGAAACCTGCTTGCATTATGTTGAAACGCGAGTCCTAAAATCCACGAATACGTGAAGGGCTATCCGCCCTTCTTTCATCTCAGGGTCCGCCGTGGGGCCTGTACCCTTAGCCAGTCAAAACGTCATATTTAGATTTGTCTGAGATATTAAAGCAAGATCTATGACAGGCAACCATGCAAAAAGGCATATCAGTAATTCTCCTTTCAGTATAATCCTCCGTCCAATCTATTTTTTTTTCTCTCTCTCTCTCTCTATTTCCTTTCGAATAGAGTACTTCAATTCCCCTAAACATTTGATATCAAACAAAAGCTCCTGCTATCAGCCCCATCTACTTCCATATTATTTGATCATTCGTCCATTCGTTCGTCCCATCTATTGCCATCCCTTATATGTAAATTTATCAACCGTTGGTTCATTCGTCCTCTTACCTGGTTTCTCCCAATCTCTTCCTCAAAGAGGTTTCCCTCCCTCAGGATTAAATGCATGGCGTTCCCAAAATGTTTCATTAATATAGACGCCACCCACCCACCCCCCACCCCCCCTCCCCCCTTCCCTTCCTACCCCATCATCTTACACACAGATTTGCCTAATTCTTGAAAAATTTGGATCTTAAGTCGACTTTACCTCGCGCGATATCTTTGAAGTTCCATTAGTGGGTTGCGTCCACGTGATCGTTATTAATGTCGTTGACAAAGTTAAATCTTTTTCATTCCGATAGTTTGCCTCGTTTTTTGAGTTACCATATTTAAACACTCTCGTCAGTCATTTACGCACGCATGCGTGTGCTGTGTTTATGGAGAGAGAGAGAGAGAGAGAGAGAGAGAGAGAGAGAGAGAGAGAGAGAGAGAGAGAGGTGGGGGGTTCCCCAATCACTCGCGGTGTAGATCCATCAGTTTTTTAACTTAAAATTGTTTTTTCCTTTTAAGTAAATTCTCAAATTATGAGTTATTTAAAGCGAGAACGAGAGGCTTTCACAAACATATAATACACTATGTTATACATATACAAGATAGAGTAGATAGATAGAGAGAGAGAGAGAGAGAGAGAGAGAGAGAGAGAGAGAGAGAGAGAGAGAGATAATCAGTAGGGTTTTTTCCAATCACCCGCGGTGTAGATCCATCAATTTTTTAAAGTAAATTCACAAATTATGAGTTATTTAAAGCGAGAACAAGAGGCTATCCCATCATGTATAATG
>NC_087202.1:76206192-76236192 GCF_015104395.2 Macrobrachium nipponense | reverse complement strand
AATTTTAATCCTTGAGTGAAATCTAATGACAGTGCTGAATTTTGCTCGTATTTCGTATCTCTGGTATGCTAAGGTGCGAATAAGAATGGCAAAGAGGAAGTATTGAGATTAAAAAAAGAAAAAAATAAAACATTTAAACCCCTGACACCAAATTATGTAGAATACAGTACCAGCATTCTCCTAGAACTAGAAAGAGGAATCCAATCTACCCACAAGTGTATAATTCAGAATCAGTCTTTTTTCCCTGCCGTCCTTAAAAAATAAATAAATGAAAGTAAGAAAAAAACTAATTTTAATAACTAGGATTACCTAACATCAATGCCTCAAGCAGATTTTTATATTCATTTGTTCCTCTGTTTAGCACTTTTGAAATAAAGCTCTAAGTAAGCCATCAGTCATATGGAGGTCTCACTGTAGTCGTTATGGTTTTGTGACGTCACGCACTTGGAGGAATAATAGTTAAACTATTAAACTATTATTCCTCCAAGGTCACCCACGACCCCCAAGCACCTCAGAGGCGTGATCGGTATAGTGTTGGCCTGCCACCTCTGTGGCCGCGAGTTCTATTCTCGGGCATTCCATTGAGGTGCGAGAGATGTGTATTTCTGGTGATAGAAGTTCACTCTCGACGTGGTTCGGAAATCACGTAAAGCCACTGGTTCCATGCAACGTAAAAACACCAAACAAACGCACGACCCCGAACCCCATTCCCCAAATGTTAACTGCATTTTCTAGACCTTTCTTTTCATGTTTGCGGTAATGTACTGACCGCCAATCGCCTCGAGACCTACTTAGCTTGATTCGACGACGGGCAAGGATGCTAAATAATTCTTAGTTTAGAGTGGCCGCGAAACGTTATCTGCCGTGAATTTACAAAAAAATGATAGTTAAGTTTTTACTATCCTTGTTTAAATCAGAATTGAACATACTCGGTAAATGGGTATTATAATATGCTCAATTTCACTGATCAAAAGATCATTGGTTTGGTTAACTTGTCACTGCCTGAGCTTTGGCACTGTAATTTTGAATATTGCAGAGACCGATAGAGATTAGGTTAGATTTCGTAATAACATTTCTTAAAAGTTCCCATACACGACTTTTCATAAAATAGACAGTATGAATGATGCGGGAGACTGTGTGGAGACAGTAATCTTATTAATGTTATTAACCCCCTTGCCCTCACGCTGAGGCATTGTCTGATCTAGAGGTATTTATACTTTAATTACAACCTGAAAACAGTTTTCAATTAGTTTCGGTTTGTTTTTGTAGATCTTGCATTTATCCTTAATTTAGCATCTGTTGAGTTGAGCTTAACTCTAGGAAGAAATGAACTACCAGAGGGCTGTTTAAGAGGTCTTTAAAAAAATCCCCAAAATTTAATCTTGTTTATAATACAGATCACTTTGATATATGTCATTTGTTATTTGTTCATTCGAGCTAAAGGTGCCAGATTCCTACCTAACTCGTTCAAACGCTCTTGAGATGGCGACGGAAAAAAGAGCATCCGAAATCAATGCTGGTTTATTGTCCAAAACACTGTAATTATTCGCTGATATTGGATATTGAGCCTGTGTCATTTTTATTTAGATTGATTGCTCTACGTCTCTCCAATGCCTCATTGATATAACTTCCGCGTTATATTTCCTTTTTTCTGTATATTCCATTTTGTGGATCCCGAGTATTTTTCAAATTGCTTTTGTCATATTTATGGCCTTTGCCTTTATTTTATATATGTGTATTTTTTTTAAACTGGATATCCACGTTTTAAATAGACTCGCTTTCATAGTTGATATAAAGTGGAATACATCAGTTCTGATGCCAAATGGTTGCACCGTCAGAATTAATAATAGGGTATAGTATCGTACACTGCCAATTCTGACGTATTTTATTTCCTAAGTCATTAGTAGAGGAGTAGAGGCTGTTTGAAATCGAGGAAAAATCTCAATTGGCTAATACATACACACACACGCACGCACACACACACACACACACACACATATATATATATATACATAATATATATATATATATATATATATATAATATATATATAAATATATTATGTATATATATATTGTGTGTGTGTGTAGGAACAATAAAGATGGAGTACATGAGAGTAAACATTTCGGATGATGTAAGATGACAGGAGGTATAATTCACATAACAGATGGAGCAAGAAAGGTAGCAGGACGTGTGCAAAAAAAAAAAAAGAAAAAAAAAAGAAACTTGGAGTGCGCGTGGAAGCCAGGGCTGGAATGTAGGAAGAGAGTTTGTTGAACCATCTGTCTTTTGTGAAAGTGAGGTGGGGATGTTGAATGTGAATGGAATTAAAGATGAAACTGAAAGGATGAATTGTTTGGGTGATGTTATTGCATGAGAAGAACTGAAAAAGTGAGGAATGTAGAGAGACGTAATATCGACGAAAAGTGAGATGACAGATCTGGGTATCTTGAGATGGTTTGCTCTTGTGAAACGAGTGGAGGGTAGTAGGTTGGTGGAGAAAGCGTCGAAATTGGTTTCTTTTAGGAAGAAAGAGAGATTTGAATGGAAATGGTGGAAATTGTGAATCTTTATTGGATAGGAGAGACCTCTTCATCCAGGGAACGAGAGAGTGTGAGGAAGGTAGAAGTGAATGGTTTAACATGTGTAAGGCTTTCTTCGTGCCTCTATTGAGCCTTCTGTGTAGGTGTATAAAGTGGCTATAATGTTTCTGAAGTGTTTTTGCACACGGTTTCATCTACTATTCAGCACTAATTTTGAATGTGGCATAGGTCGTTATTTTCTGTTCTTGTGATCTACTTTTGTTAGGGAAAGCGATTTGAATACTGAATATATAGGTATATATACACATACACACACACACACAAACACACACACATATATATAAATAATTATCACATCACCGTGATTCATATAAAATTATTCGAGCTACAAAGGTCCTTTAATATCTAATCTGGGGTAGAGCGAATTAGATATTAAAGGATACATGTAGCTCGAATAATATATATTATATATATATATATATATATATATATATATATATATAAGATATATATATATATATATATATATAATATATATATATATATATATATATATATATGGTGGCAGCGGTAATAAGTGTTACCCGGAAATAAATATTGTTAAAGAGATGTTGCCATTAGAGAAGTTTAGCAAACTTTCCCTGTCTCTTACGAGCTTTCTTCCTTCAAAAGGCAGTTTTGTCACGACTTCCGTGTTGATTCCTCTTGTTTTCATGGGGTTTGAGTTTCTAAAGTGCATTATGCTGCCAATCCAACATTGGCCCCCATTCAATATAAAAAAAGTGTCTTTGATTAGCCCGAAACACAATTAAAACAGAAAACTGGATTAGAAGATGGAGCGAGGAAATTATCAGTCGTATTAATTGAGTGGTTTTGTGATGCTGTGAGTATTAAACGTCTGGTTTCCGTTCCCATCTTATCAACGTGTGGCATTTAAGATCCGATGTGTTTCAGTGAACTTTGATCGATTGCCTAGAAATTACAATAATTCCAAATAAGCCATAAACCTCCTTCCGCCTTTTTATCAATTAATTGCAACATGTCTTGCATGGAATGTGCAATTGGAACCTCTGAAGTTCAAGCGAAGATGCAGTGTATTACTATTCTAATGCAGTTCCCTTTGTATTTTTTATTTACATACATTTCAATCTATTTATTTGTTATTTTGTAAAATTACCGCTTCTTTTCCGTTTACCTTCTGTTACTTCTTTCAAGTGAACGCCATATTCTATGGAAGTAGGAATTTAAAGTCAGTGGCCCCTTTCGTGGGCTTGTTCAATAGGGATAGATTTCTCCTTCTTCTAAACAATAATAACTATAATAATAATCGACTACAGTTTACTCACTAATTTAATTCGTCATTTTCGCCGCTTTTTCTTTTTTTAATGATGTCTAACATCTGCTCACCTTCATTGGGAGCTATTTAATTTCGGAAAACCAATTAAAGGATATGATCCCCTTAATTAGGTTTCGATAATTAAATTATTTCCGTAGTATACATGAAGCTCTCCCATTGGGGGGCCAGATAAAGAAAAGAGCGGCCTTAATACCACGCTAGTAAAAGTCTTGCCGTGTTAGTGGCATTGAAAAAATACCGGTAACAAAAAAGATGCGTTCTCCCCATTAGCGGCGCTTAGGGCCGGCGAGAAAAACTACCAGAAAATAAAGAAATAACTGTCGGAAATAAACGGTCCCGTTGGCCGGGGATTTTAGAAAATACGCGCATTACATTAGCCGGATTCCGAAAAGGGCTTCCTTTGTTTCAGAAACACGCCTCTGGGTTGTTGGGAGGGGGGGGGCGGTGCGAGCATTGCCTTTGATTATTTCGAGTCGGGGAGCTTGTTTGTTACGCGCGTGAAAGATATATATATATATATATATATATATATATATATATATATATATATATATATGTATACATTTGAATGTAGTGGAAGTTTATTGACCTTGGACTCCTTACTATTTCAGCCATTTGACTCACCCGTTAACGGATGAAATGCGGTAGCGTCTATTATTTATTTATTTATCTATTTATTTTTGGAACCACTCATTTAGTTGAAAACAGTTTTATTTAGTTTTCCCTTTTCATAATATATATTAATATATATATATATATATATATATATATATAATATGTATGTATGTATATAATATAGATAATATATACATATATATATGTATATATTATATATATGTATGTAGTATATATATAAATATATTATACATATATATATATATATATATATTATATATATATATACATATATATATATGCATACATACACACACGTACTTACACATACAAGTGTAATACACACACACATACATACTTGTAATTACTGTAACTTGACTCCATGTAGGTGGTATAGATATGAAGACTGTGGCGCAATATTTTGTTTCGTATTACTATACTCACTGGTTAGTCATTCTTATGGAATAAGCTAAAGAGCCATTTAAATTACTTGTAATCTTTTAGAATTTAAAGTCTGTATAAGTGTAAAAAAACAGCATAAGGAAGAAAATGAGTGAATATCTAGTCAAAATTGAAATTAATGATACAGGTACATGGGTACCTGTGGAAATGGTACATTCCCTACTGAGCATCAGCGGCACCTAAAAGCAATAACTCTTTTATTGTCATTAATACAAAAAAACTTCGAATGAAAGGAATGAAGTTAAATCACACAAAAGAATTCACGTCAGTTTTACTGTGACAGATTTGAAATTAAATGATAACGTTATTTTGCATTAACTTAACATACTGGAAAAAGTAATTACATTAGCAGCAGAAATAAATAAAATCTTATTAAAGTAATAGGATAAATGAAACCCTCAGTGAATATTACATGAAAATGTATAAAAAGTAAGTGGAGCATTTTATAATGAGTATTTTAGCTTTTTTGTAGAAAGAATTTTTTTGTTAAATAATGAAGACTCATATTGCGCTCGAATTTACGCTGGGATTTCGTTTAATATTTCATTAGAATTCATATATATTATATGAAGAGTGACTTACGTGAAAGTTGAAATTTAATGTCTTTTTCCGTATGAAACTGTCAGTGTTCGGATTAGTTTCTGTTTTGGGATTTCAGAGGATTTTGAGAGTGAATTTGATTTTTCGTTTTTAGGACTGGTTAGACTTAGTTTGATATAAGGGTTTTGTATGGTTTAAGGCATATTTACGTCGTATTGCGATTCATGTGTCATCATTCTTTTAAGATGTCTGTCTGTGCTATTCATAACTGTAGTGTTTTAAATTTAAACCTCATTGTAGAGTTGGTTACAATAATGGGCTTCCAGCTTTGAAGTCTTGCTGCGCCTCTGCTTCATCCGTATAGCTTCATTCGTCAACACTCATTTTTGCTCTTGATTTGCGCCGCTGCATTTTAGCTTGATGGCCTTTTTAGAATTTTACTTTCTTTAAAAGTTGTTCCAAGTCTCCCAGATGTGGGTGTGTGTGTGTGTGTGTGTATTTTTCCCTCTTTTTTTAAGTAAACTTTCCATGAATCTGTACCCTATTTTTAACTAGACTAGTTAATTTATGTCCAGTCTTTTTTTTTTTTTTTTTTTTTAGCAATCTATTAGTTGTATTTACCTTCGTTTAAATAGCTGACCGCTACAATGCTCTTCCTTACTGCGAATTTCTTTTCTCACGTTCGCAAGAAAAAGATGAGAGAGAGAGAGAGAGAGAGAGAGAGACATGAGAGAGAAGAGAGAGAGAGAGACGAGAGAGAGAGAGAAGCAGATTTGAGAGGAAGAGAGGAGAGAGAGAGAGATTTAAAGACGTAGATGCAAAGGGAACTAAGAAATGTCCTTGGAGAGAGCATTATCTCGGCAGAAATCCCCCAGAAATTTATTTCTCGGTCCGAATCTTCGTTTGAAATATTAGCCGGATGCCTTTTATATATATAATATATATATATCGTCAGTAACACGTTATTCAGACGGTAACAATTTCCACGAATTTCCCTTCCCTCCGGAAAAGGCTCCGAACGTTATTTTATGTTTCTCTTTATGGTCGCGTCTCTTTTAACAGGATCACGTCGCGAAATCTTGTATTTATCTGTTACGTCATTTAAAGAAATGGAAGAAAGTGAGGGTGTATGTAGTCATGCTCTTAGGCGTCGATTTATATATATATATATATATATATATGTATATACACACACCATATCGACCCCCCCTACCCCCCGTGAGGGGTTGTCACTAGAAAAGGTACAGCCTTCCGATTTAATGTAAAGTCTTCAAGGCTGATGTTGCAAGACCCAGAAGCGCCCCCCGCCCTTTATTTATTTATTTATTATTTATGCATTTGTTTAATTATTTATTTTGACTGTCAGCGTTTGATACCCATTTTTAAACTGGGCCGACTGGTGATTGTTAGTTTTTTTTTTCTTTTTTTTATACTAGCGGAGTTTGATACCCATTTTTAAACTGAGGCCGACTGGTGTTTGTTTGTTTTTTTTTCCCATACTAGCGGAGTTTTGATACCCACTAAATTTTAACTGAGCCCGAGCTGGTGTGTTTTTTTTTTTTGTATCTAGCGGAGTTTGATACCCATTTTAAAAACTGGGTCGACTGGTGGTTGTTAGACCTGAGCGATCCATTGATTTTCCCAACGAACGTTTATTCATAGCTCAGGTGATTGAGTTTGTTCATAATATTATATGTTTGTGTTTACCTTGATGGTTTCACCATCGAATGCATTTAAAAAAAAACCTCTCGTTAGGGCCCTGGAGAACATAATTTTCCTGTCACCAATCCTAACGCCGAGGCAAAGTGGGCTGCATAACAAGTGGAGAAACGACCCTCCAAAGAACCTTAAAATTTCTCGGAAGAATTGCCGCCCTTCGAGCCAAACTCGTATCGATTTTGGGCATAATTACACTGCTGGTTGTCGCCACGGCTTGCATAATGCCAGTGTTTTCGGCATAATAACGTGAAAGCTTGGACGGCGAGATTTTGCCGAGGGGCCTCTTCCCAAGAATTCGAGGTTTTACTGTAAGACACTACACTTGATCTGTCAGCACGGACATTGTTTCATAATTCATATATATATATATATATATATATATAGTATATATATATATACATATATATATATATTTATATATTACATATATATGTGTGTGTATGTATGTATATATATGTATGTATGTATGTATGTATATGTATATATATATATAATATATATATATATATATTATATATATATATATATATGTATATGTATTTTCACATTTATTTATATGTATGTATGCATGTATGTCCAAGTGGTGTATTTATTTACGTCTATTTTTATATATTAAATTTTGTTTTTACATAACGTAAGCATTGTGTTATGATATGGCGCTTATTTGAAAGCACTGTTATTTCATCTCTTATTTACTTTTGTATTTGTTAAAAGTTGAGTAGTCTGTGAGCTTGTTCCATAAGATTTCACACAGATTATTTCCCAGTACATATAAAATTAGCCAGTGAATAATAGAAATACCATAATTTTAATGTGGTGACCTTGATTTTTTTTTTTTTTTTTGCACCAGGGAATGTAAGATTTTGACGAGGTGTCTTACCAATTCGGGTTTTGCCGGATTTCGTTCATTAGTAATAGAAGGAAATATTGTTGTTAATTTTTGCAATTCTTCGAATAAATGCAAGAAATTCATAGTAAATAGCACACTTAATAAACGGGAATTTTTTTTTTATATTTAGCGAGAAGAAAATCAAGAGGAATCACGACAGAAGAGATTGATTCTCTATCGCGAAATAAAGTAATCGCAAGCAATGCTCATTTGATTATCTTTAGCGAAATAAATTAATCGTGAATAAGTCCCATTTGATTATCTTTTGCGAAACAAACTAATCGTAAATAAGACCCATTTGATTATCTTTCGCGAAATAAAGTAATCGCAAATAAGATCCACTTGATTATCTGTCGCGAAATAAAGTAATCGCAAATAAGGCCCATTTCCCAAACATGAGAGGAATCTCTTCTAGGGTATTGATTTCCGGTTTTTCTTCTTCTTCTTCTTCTTCTTCTTCTTCTTCTTCTCTTCCTTTTGTGAACATGCGGCTCGAAATTGCTTTGGTCAGCTTCAAGAGTCTTTGCTGAAAAGGAAGGTTTGTGTGTGTGCTAAGTCCCAGATAGCAGTGATAAAATGCTGTTTGGGCTCTGAGTGTTCTTATTGTTATTAATGGTTTGTGCACATGAATTTATTCTTGGCGAAAGGAAGCTTGGAACGGGAAAGAAGTCAGAGTGTACACGATAAGAATCGTCATTAATGATATAATTGTTATTGAATGCATTCCCATAAACGCCCCCCCCCCGCGTCCCCTCCCTCCAGATTGGGGGGTGTGGGTGGGGCTGCAAAACCCTACCCGTTTTCAGCAAGTCATTCTGGGATGAAATTGCTATTACGATACGCTGTTCAGGGGCTAATGTGCCGACTGTCTATTGCTTTTTATTTTATCTTTATTAACTTTTTTTATTTACTTTACGTCGCTTATCGAACGACCAGTTGTTTTAGCGAGTGGGTAAACATTGTGTGTATGGTTATCATTACTTGTGTACCCGTAACGTCATAAATTATGTGATTAGGCCTGACCGCACAACGGCTGAAATAAATATAGCATTAAACGGTGTGTCATTGAAAAGACAACTTATTGTAGTTTTGCTTCGTGTATAGTTTTTTATGTGTATATATTATTGGTGTGCCGTTAGGCTGCAAAATTTAGTATTAGTATATATTTTGCCTAATTTTAGCTCTCTTTTGATATTTAACTTTTGTTTTTTATCTGTTTGAACATGTTACGGATAAAGATAAAAAGTGAGCTGCAAAATACACCAAAGTCAGTGTCTCATAGAATGAAACTAGCATCACAGAGAGACTCTTCAAAAGAAAAATGTCGCCAAGATGTTATCATCAAAGAATTATGAAGATATATATACCACTTTTTCTTTACGTTCTGCTTTCCTACATCGATCATAAATACCAATATGCGATATGTAACTGTTATTTCTGAATAACATTTATTCACTCCAGAATATTGACATTTTTACTTTTCAGTCCTTTACTATGTCATTTTTAATTTTTTTGTTTTGTTTTGCAGTATTAAACAATTTGCCATAAAATTTAAGTTCCTCATTGGACGAGTGGGTTACGTGCTCGCCTGCCGATTCGGTAGTCCCGAGTTCGATTCCCCGCTCTGCCAACGTGGAATAAGGGCAATTTGTTTCTGGCGATTAGAAATTAGTTTCTCGATATAATGTCGTTCGGATCCCACAATAAGCTGTAGGTCCCGTTTCTTAGTAATCAATTGGTTCTTAGCCACGTAAAAAACCCTAATCCTTCGGGTCAGCCCTAGGAGAGCTGTTCATCAGCTTAGTGGTGTGGTTAAACTAAGAGATACTGAACTGCCATAAAATTTTACTTACCAGTTGTTAAATATGATACCAAATTAGTACAGGAGCAGGAAGACGATCTAGATATTTTATCAAAGAGAAATTCTCCCCAAACGTAGACTCGGTAAGTTGTAGTTGGGTGTACTGAAGCGAGGGCTATTTAGGAAGCAGAGTCGTTACAATCATCAATAGGACTAATTGTAGTCATTTTAGGAGACGGCGTGTTGACCAGGTTCGGGCAGTAAGCCGAGAACGGCAGAGTATATAGAAATATACTAGAAGAAATTCATATTAAATTGAATATATACATATTAGATATCCCATATTTTGAGAAAAATAGTGAAGCCTTCGTTGTAGAAAGTCTTACATTTGATTACACGTGTTATTAATATATGAATTTTTTTTTTATTGACTTCTTATGTTTGTGACCCAAACTCCGCTTGTGAATAGACCTTTTTCCTCATTGTCTGTATCAAGCGTAGGATTCCCTTCTGCTTTTCTGTATCTAATGTGAAGGTAATTTTTTTCCCTCCTAAATCTAAAAAGGACATTATTTCTCTCTGTCTCTCTCTCTCTCTCTCTCTCTCTCTCTCTCTCTCTCTCTCTCTCCGAAGGCAACTACGCCTACGCCTCACTTTACTTTTGGAGCATGTAATAAGGAGGAATAACCCGTGGTCTAATATCGATCGTTGTACCTATGCTGTTATCGCGGAATACATTTTCTTCCTCTTTCCTGGTCCCTTGATAGCTCCCCCCCTCCCCCTCCCCAAACCTCCTCCCCTCCTTCCTTACTTCCCCTTCCCTCCCTCACCCCTCCCCCTCCCCCTCCCACTCCCCCTCCCCCTCCCCCTTTAATTAGCACGCAACATACCACCCGCTGGGGGGTGACACGGGGACCTGGGCCAAGCGTAACTGTTTGGCCGTGGGGTTTGTCTGTGTTTTACCAGTGTTTACCATATCATAGCAAGCGACTTAGGGCGGCAGTGATTCCATTCGGACCTTCACTGTTCATCATGTTTTTCCTTTCTTTCTTTCTTTATTTCTTTCTTTCTTTCTTTTTTTTAAAGAAGAATCTCTTTCTTGTAAAGATTATCCTGCTACTATTATTAGCGCGGGTGCCATTACTAATACTGTTTCTCCCTAAAATTAACTCGGGTTGTTATATTTGTTTCTCCCTAAAATTAACCGGGTGTTATATTTGTTTCTGCCTAAAATTAACTGGGATGTTATATTTTTTTCTCCCTAAAATTAACTGGGGTGTTATGTTTGTTCCCCCTAAAATTAACTGGGATGGTATATTTGTTAACCAAGCGATTGTGGTACAATTCTTACCACGCCATATCTACCTATTTCTAGTTTTTACTGCTCCTGTTGCCTATATTATTGCGCCTTCCTCTGCTCCTGTTGTCCATTCATCGCAGTAATCATTGTTATCTGTGGTGTTATAATCTTAGCTGAGAAATACTCTTAATCCTTGTCATCTTGTTTGTCGTCGAATCTCTGCTTTTAATCGCTTAACTGTAGAGTCACTCGATAGATTAACATACATTAATTTATGATGTAGTAAGGTTAATATTAGTATTGCTCGTGTGCCTGTCTTGTCAAAGAAGAAGCGCTTGAGCTATGTTGTAAATGGGTTATACTTATAATATATCAAGTACTTGAGGTTATTTATTTTATCTGGTTTAAGATTCTGTGAAAGTTACACATAAGGTTCACTGCCAGAAATAAATATGTGGAGACGCATAACGTTTAATTATTAGAGACAAGCATACGAATGTTGAAAATGTAAAATGCAGTGACAATCGCTGCTTCATCTTTGTCTTTCTCGACTATAATGAAAAAAAAAATGCAGCCCTTCACCTTTCCCCCTTTTAATGGCAAAAAATATTCATAAATGAATAAAGATAACGTAAATAGAGCAACAGCGGAGGTTTGAAGGTCATTTATCAAGGCAAGTAATTATGAATGTCGAGGGTCAGGTTACCTTATTACTGCCAAGATTGCATAGCGTCACGAAAAGGTACAGAAATTGCATCTTGGGTTGCCATCAGCCTGAGAACTGGGGAAAGGATCCTAAAATGTTACGCTTTTTACTAGACTTTGTAAAAATAAGTTTTAATAATGATATATGCGAACATTTTACAGAGTGAGAGAGAGAGAGAGAGAGAGAGAGAGAGAGTTTGATAGAGAGAGAGTTGTGGGGGGGGTGTGGGCGGGGGGGTGAGGGGAGGGTGAAGATAACAGGAAAGGAAAGACGGAGCCCCCAAACAAGCTTTTCTTATTAGGTAATTAGAAAGGTTTTTTCCAAAGCTTTTTCTTTTTGTGAGCAAATTCATTTATACATACCTTCAATTATTTTATTTTATTTTATAGCATTAAGGCCTTATATAAAACACATGCAATTATATTTATGTGTATACATAAGTACATATACATATAAAGATAAGTATGTGTATATATATATATATATATATATATATATATATATATAATATATATATATATATATATATATATATATATATATATATATGTATGTATAAGATATTTAATTTAATTCACCTGTTGTTATTCTACTGCTTTTGAACTTTCGCATACGCATTTTATTACTCCGAACGGTCATGCACTAATGTCATAATTTTATGACATCGATATTTCTGTATCTTATTTCTTATTTGTTTTCAATCTCAAATTGAAGTTCCTCTCTTTTCATATATACGATTGTTATATATATTGCCTATTTTGTGAGATCGTAGCCGTTTGAAGGTTCTCGTATGTGTGTGCGTGTTTTTTCTTTTTTTATAATGTTACTAATCATCATGATATAGATTTCTGTAACTTATATATAGTTTTTGGTATGTCTGTAGGTTCTTGAAAATCTCCTCAATTGTAAACCCAACAAAATAAATTTGATGTAATTTTGGAGTCGTCACGAGACCACAGTTATATACATATATATTATATATATATATATATATATCATATATATATATATATATATATATATATATATACATATATTTTTAGCTGATTTAGGGTTCAGGGGTTATAGGACCTCAACATCGTTTAATGAGGGTATTACGCTTTAACAAGGCACAACACATGTCAATTGATTTCAATATATTTTCCCCCCGAATCCTATACCGGTCTTCACTAATAAATGTAATGTTATTTCTCATTATTTTGGTGATCAGATATCTTCACCCGCTAGCGCAGTGTGCTTCTGTATGTATCGCAGATACTAAATGTATCTTTAATGTCAGAGTGAAGAGGGAGGGGAGACCGAGATTTCACTTGGACGAGTAGAGCGGAAGAGACGAAGGGTCATCCAAGATAGAGTTGAAAGGATTATAGGAGGACTGATCAGATAGAAATGATGTGGGTTATAGAGCCCCTGTGGATTGTACGATAATAATATTGAGAGACGAAAGAAAAGGAGTTTACGTGTACGGGACTGAATTGATGTGCGCGTTTGCATGAATATAGACTCACGCATGAGTAATGTTTCTTTTAAAACGCTATGATTGATTTGCCTAAAGGTAAGAAAATTTGGAAAATTTGAATGAAAGGAGAGATATTGCTGTTAAGTATGGTCTAAGCTGTCCTCATATGTACACGCACACACATATGTCCATAATATATATATGTATATATATATATATATAATATGTATAATATAGATATATATGATATATGTGTGTGTGGTGTTGTGTGTGTGTGTGTGTGTGTATGTATAACACACGCACATATATATACATATATATACATACATACATATACGTAATATATATATATATATATATATATATATATATATATATATATATATATATATATATATATATATATGCGTGCGTTTATATCAATAGAGATAAGAGGCTATGAATGAAGTTTATGGTATAAATGTTGAATGACGTGTGGATTGTTTCTTAGTATATAGTTTTGCGAGACGCAAGAAGTGGATCTGACTGTCCCTACGTCGTTCACTTGGTTGAGACAGATATTGAGACAAACACAACATTTATTTTGTTTTTGGTTCGCCTCCATTGCTATAGTTAGCGCCTCAGTGGCGTAGTCGGCTTGGTGTTGGCCTGCCACCCCGGTGGCCGCGAGTTCGATTCTCGGGCATTCCATTGAGGTGTCAGAGATGTATATTTCTGGTGATAGAAGTTCACTCTCGACGCTGTTCGGAAGTCACGTAAAGCCGTTGGTCCCGTTGCTGAATAACCACTGGTTCCATGCAACGTAAAAACACCATACAAACAAGCTAGAAAAGAATTTGATACAAATTTTGGACCTCCTCCCTTATAAGGACTAGGCCGAATATTTCATTCTTTGTTCCATTACTACGTTTTACTAACTGGAGAGTATTTGATAGTTCTGTATCGACTGTAATGGTATTGGGTTTCAATGGGGGTGTTTCAAAGCATGATTTGAGAGAAAATTTTCCTTGTACACGGGTCTTCAGTGCATCGATCACTCATTTAAAGCTATTGTTAGCCTGGAACGTATTCTGCTGCCCTCGTTGTCAAATCTGATTTCTTCTTATTGTTTTTTGTTTGTATGGTGTTTTTACGGTGCATGGAACCGGTGGTTATTCAGCAACGGGACCAACGGCTTTACGTGACTTCCGAACCACGTCGAGAATGAACTTCTATCACTAGAAATACACATCTCTCACTCCTCAATGGAATGGCCGAGAATCGAACCCCCGACCACCGAGGTGGGACGCCAGCACCATACCAACCACGCCACTGAGACTATTGTTCTCTCACATAACATTGCGCAGCTGTAGTGTTTCAGAGGAGTGCCACTCGTCTCATTGCAGTAATTCAATGCATATTACTGGTGTAACTTGTAATGCTGAAAGGCATGCTACTTTTGTCAATGTAGTACTTAGTTATGCTATTGAGATCACAAAAAGCTATAAAAGCATGCTACATCGATCACTATGCTTTTTTCCTATATATTATGACGCATGCGTCACTGTAATATTTTGAAATATATTACCAGCGTCTTTGTATTACTTGCATGTCTGTAATATATACCTGGATTTTGAGACATGATTCTTCGGTATTTTCGTTGTTCTACTTGCTTCACTGAAATCTAAGGATTGTGCCAATTGTTTCTTTAATGCTCAGGTTGCGCTACTTTTCATAACGTTATTAATAAAGTTGTGCTACTTGCATCACTGTAATTCTTCAATTATTCTCTTTCGGAAAAATTAAGTTTTACTACTGCCATCATTGCAGTACTTGGATAGCACTACTTGTCTGTTATACTTGGCAGTGCTACTTGTATCAATTTCATACTAGGATAGTGCTCCTTTTCTGTTCCATATCGCATTAGTGTTTGCTTCGCTTTAATGCTAGGATTGTCCTACTTCCATCATAAATATTATAATGTTTAGATTTGGCTACTTAACATCATAATATTTGGGTTGTTTGATTTGTCTCTGGAAATGATTTACTTATGCTACTTATATCACTATATTTAAGATTGTGCTATTGTACTATGATTCTTTAATCGCGCTACTTGTTTGTGAAATATGCTATTTCCGTCACTGCTGTAGTTGAAAGTATGCTACTTGCATTGGTTTGTTTTCTTGTGCTCAATTGCATCAACGTACCACTTAAAAGTATACCAACTCTGGTTACTTTAGTATTTAGGATGTGACTTACTTCCTACATTGAAGTACTTGAGTTGCTGTAGGGCATTAAATTATGCAACTTGTGTCAGTATTTTGTAATGATACTGTCGTTACTGCAGTCCAGCGGTTCCTAAACTGTGGACCCGGTGGGGGTGTGTGGTGGGGGGGGTGGCATGTAGCAAAACGCAGGGAGATCATAATCTGAGGATATTTTTTAACGTTTTTAAAACCAAAGGAATTTAGTGGGTAGGTAACCAATGGGAGGCAACTTACCGCAGGGGTGGGGTGGGTTGTTGGGGGGGCGGGGGGGGGGGGGGCGGGGGTGCGTTTGTTCATGGACAAGTATCATGTATGAAAAGTGGTTATAAGACCCGAAAACATGGTTTGGGTGGAACCACTGCTGCAGACCATAGGAAGTTGCTAGTTGCTTCAATGTAGTGTTCAAATGTATTTTACTTGTTTTACCTACAACTTGAAAGTATGTAAGTATGCTCTCTACGTCTCCGTACTTTTGAAAGTTATATACATTTTATTTGCTTAGTATGTACAAGTAGGATACGCTTGTTATTTAGCGTTTGCCTTCTAACATACTTTAAAACACTTGAAAAACTTAAACTCATACTTGCTGGTTTGTCGTCATTACTTAGTGCTTTGTTATGTTGTTCGGTTAAAGCATTTTTCTTGTTATCAACAAGTGATTACTTGAACCAGTTGGCATCTGGGACAAATTGTTACAAATGCGTAATAAATAATTTTCAATTTAGGAATCTGAGCATTATATTTCTGTATTCATTCTTGTTAAGTATCCTTACTCTTGTTTAATGATGAAGTCCTTTCGTAATTGCCTGAGGGAAGTAAACCTATATAAGAGCCGCGTTAATGATCCATTTTAATGTCTTTTTTTATTATTATTATTATTATTATTATAGCCAACTCCGATTCGGCAAATTATTCCGAAAAGCTCCGAAGAAAACAATAATGAGAGGCGTTCTTTTCAAAGCTAATTAATTTTACGTTCGTTGCTTCCTTCCTTTATTCCAATATCCTCTCTCTCTCTCTCTCTCCTCGCTACCTCGTCTCTCACCTCTCGTCTCTCTCTCTCTCTCTCTCTCTCTCTCAAAAGTTTATGACTTCTGCCACCGCCATTATTAGACTCATAATTCGGCCACTGGAGATGTATGCTTGAAATCGCATGCAATTATTCTAGATTTTATTTCTTCCTGGTATTAACGGCTAATTATCAGCTTGCTTGATTCCGAATAATTACTGCACAAGCTTGCTTGATTAGCAGATCTTGCTAACCCCCCCCCCCCTAACCCCTCTCTCTCTCTCTCTCGTCTCTCATCTCTCGTCTCCTCTCTCTCTCTCTCTCTCTCTGTCAATTGCTTTTCTTGTTTAAACTTGTTAGAATCCTTGAATCGGATTGCCAACTAAGAAGACAAAGTCAGGATTGTTTATGCATGGACTTCATTTACTTGAAGCATAATCAACATATGCTGATTCATATACTTAGCGCAGAAGGATCACCAGCAGCACGGTGCCATACCTCCTCCACCATGCGCACACACTCGCATAGATGCGCGCTTGCTTGCCTGCTATGCGCCACTCACCTCTGTCTTACAGGGACGATGCCTGCTATAGTCGCATTGCCTCTTAAATACTAAGGTGTCGTTTCCTATCCATCGAACCTGTCCCCCCGGCCCCCCCCCTCTCTCTCTCCTCTCTCTCTCTCTCCCTCTCTCTCTCTCTCTCTCTCTCTCTCTCTCTTCTCTCTACTTTTAAGGTTTTCGTTTCTTCCGTCCTCCTGACACCTCCAACGTCAACACCATCATGGCCAACTTCTCTTACTTCTTTTTGTTCCAGATTACCTAAAGATCTGAAGATTTTTTTTTTAACCACCTCTGCGCATCTTCTCCACACTTGTCCTCCTTTCTGTTCATTTAACGACACATTTTCATCTCGGCGTGTTCAAGATTCTAATTCATTCACACCAGCATCCGCACTTCATTTCCATAAAGGATAGTGTGCTCAGCAGGCATTCTGTGTATTCTAACTTTGGCTCCTCCAATAGACACTCCGTTTCTTAAGCTTAGCAATTCTCTGCACGCACTGTAAAGTTTTTGCATCCCTTTACCTCGTCCTGATATTGAAACAAGAAGAGGATGTACAGAAAACACACACACACACAACACACACACACACACACACACAATATATATATATATATATATATATATATATATATATATATATATATATATATTATATTAGTGTTCTTGGAGTCACATGGATATGAGTACGGTGAATTTCTAACTCGATTTGACGGTTGAATCCAAAAAGATGCTGAAACTTTATAAAATGCCGGATACTCAATTCGAAGTAAATTTACGGAAATGAGTGATGCGGTTGAAGTCAGTTTGCTGAACCTATCTGTGTAAAAGCAGCCTAGAAAGAATGTATTTCTTGGTACATTTATAGACGGTTTCCTACTTGGAAATACTAGATGTATGCTTGCCTAAATATTTTAATTGCATACCCATTTTTTTTTTTTTTTCATTTTATTGGAAGTTTAACGATATCAATACTTCTGGTAGAGAATTTCTTTTTCTTTTGTCGTAAGAGACTCTCTCTCTCTCTCTCTCTCAAAGAAGTGAGGGGAATGCATATTACTCGCTGCTGTATACGCGTGTAGCTTTTGTCTCGTTTTTCATTATATGCAAATTCCATTGGCGGTAAGCCTAGTTAATGAATCTGGAGGAGCTTCTATTTTATTCATTCTATATCATATATATATATATATATATATATATATATATATATATATATATATCTATATATATATATATATATATATGCTGCGTGCGTGTCTGTCTATGCATGTGATATACAATTATGTGCGTGTGCATATATGTAAATATATACGTGTAAATTGAGTAAGTATACATTTTTATTATATATTTTCGGTCAAAGATAATTTCAGTATTTTGTTTTGTGTGACGGTGGGATGAAAGGTGTTCTGTATACATCAGGAATTAAAGGCCACTGACTGTAATCCCGAGGATTAATGGGTTGAAAGCAGATTTGTATAACCCTCGCCGTAGGGGTTCCAACGACAAAGGTTTCCATTTGCTAAAATTATTTTTATATAATTTTTTATTTTCATTATTATAACGGCGAGTGTTCTTGGTAGTTGAATTCCATTTGATGAGGGGAACTGGTGCATTATCAGATTGATATCCCTCCATTCATCGAATGTTCAACGGATGTGAAGCTTTAGTACATGTACCGGATAAATTTATTTCCTCATTTGTGAAAGCCTCTTTACCGAGAATGTAGCTCCATACTCATAGATATTCTTTCGTTATTATACACGCACACACACACACGCACTATATATGTGTATATATATGTTATATATATAAAAGTATAAGCCCCGAAGGAAGGTGAAACAATGGGGTAGCTGCAAGATCTTTCGACTCAAACTCCTGTACTTAGCAGACTGCTAAGTAAAGGACGTTGAGTTGAAAGATCTTGCAGCTACCCCAGTGTTTCACTTTCCTTCGTGGCTTATACCTTTATTTATGCATTTATCACGTTCCAAACTTTCGTGATCCAGTTATACATACATATACATATATATATATATATATATATTATATATATATATAATGTAATTAGATAATAAAAATGAACTGCCGTGATGAGAAAGAAATAAAGTTTGACAATAATTGGAAGTCCCCTTATAGTAAAATCGGTGAAAAACCATCCTAGAATAATAACCTTCCAGAATAAGAGATGCAAATGGAGATGATGTCTCAAGTGGATGTGGTTCTGCTGTGTCGAGGGAGTGAATATTATTTTGAAGAATTGTTGAATGCGGTGGATGGAGGAGAGGCAAAGTTGAATGACGCAAGAGTAAAAGGGCTTAGTGGAAGCTTGATAATGGTCGTGTAAATGACTGTGGAGGATATGTAAGGAAGGCTTTTAAGAGGTTGAAAAACGGAAAGACGACTGGAGGATTGGATTACAAGTGAGAGTCGATGACCATTGTGTTTCGGATATGTTGAACTGAAGGAAAGCTTACGGAGGGATGGATGGTGAGATAGTGGGTTGTTCCTTTAGATAAGGATAAAGTTTATAAAAGCGTAATGTTTATACCTGCTAGTGTCGAAGGTCGGTTATCGATTTAAAAACAAAGGAAGCGAACGGGATAAAATGGGAAGTGTTAGCAGTGTAGGTTTAGACGAGGAAGAGTGTATGTGTATAGATCAAGTGTTTGTTATGACACAGTTGAGCGAGATGCTTTATATAGTAAAACAAAAATTATTTATGTGACATTCATGCTCGGAGAAAAAGCTTCTGATGTTATCGAAAGAGAGGCTTCAACGTGGATTATGTGTCAGGGACAGAAAGTAAGTTGTTGAGAGTAAACGTATTTATGATGAAAGTATATCATGTTAGATTATGAAAGATGAAAGAGCGACAAGGTAATTTGTACGAGGAGTAATAAGTGAATGTAAGACGAAGTTTCTGATAACGAATTTAAACAAAATGACAAAGCAATAAGTGCTTCTATGGGTAATGGAAAAGTAGAAACGGTTGATTTGTTATCTTATGTCTTTCCTTATTGTAATGAGATTTCGATGGACGCATTAACAGGTAGTTTAAACTTGCTGTGAGAATGTTTTTAGTCAAGATTGGCAAACAGCATGTATGATAACTTATGAAAATTAACAAATATAATAAAAATTAAAAAAAGTAATAAACTACGTTATAATTTATACTAATGATGATGGCAGCGGCCTCCCCCCCAAAAAAAAATCGATGTTCTATAATGGCATAATAATAAGAATATTTGTTTAAAAAGTCAACAAGAGTATTTTCTACGAAAACATTGATGCTTTAGATATAGCTCTGGAAAGCCGTCTGAAATCTCATTTTCCATGTATGGATTTGGGTTGAGCAGGCACTTGCTAACTGTGTGTTGTCTTTTTTTGTATTATATTCCTGACATATAGCATAGTAATACCGTTTCCTCACTTCTGTTCTGCGTCAGCTTGCTCAAATCACCGATATCTGTCCATCGTCCCCTTGGTTTACCAAAGTTCCTTTTTCTACTGTACTTTCTAATACCGTCCTTGGTACTCCTGTTCTTGTCCTTATGGGCTGCATGTCTGCCATCGGTGCATTTAGGATTTTATGCAATTTGAGACCAAATAAGTGTTGTATGATCCTCGTATGTTCGTAAATATGATATTTTCCCAGTCTGCAACAAATACAGCTCCTGATTATTTATTTTTTATTATTATTATCTGGATTATATTGATTATCGTTTTGCCATTGGTTAATTCACCTCTATTTTTTCTGCGTCTTATTATGTCGGATTTTTTTTTTACTTGCAGAATTTATGTAACCCATGTCGTTTATTTATTGTTATTAGTGCGAGTGTAAAGTACCAACAGCCTGTAACTATCACCTGTAGATATATAAGGCCTCACACCTCCCCTTCGTTTCAATCACCCTGATGAGCTTTCTACTCTGCCCCCTTTGCAACTCCCACACCCCCCCCCCCCCCCCCCCCCCCCCCCGGGCACCCCCCCCCCCCCCCCCCCCCCCCCCCCCCCCCCCCCCCCCCCCCCCCCCCCCCCCCCCCCCCCCCCCACCTTTCCTTTCGTGTTTGTCGCAGCTTCGATAGATTCTGACGGCGTTCATTAGTCTCCCCTTAATGGAAAAGCAATTTAAGTTTAAATGACCTTAATCGCATGAAATTTACCTGGTTTCATTTGGCATAATTACTTTGCATATATATAGCAGCTAACGAGAAATATTCATGGATCTACAAAACGATGCTGTATATGGGATTGAGGAGGAAAAAACAGCATTTGTATGTATACTGAAGTACCTTGCACACACACACACACACACACACAGGTACAAATCTGATATCTCTTTGGATACATTTGGTTAATTTTAAATAATCTAAAGTATTCAATGTCTGGAGTTCACTTCGTTGCATAACCATGAAGTTCCTAACAAGGAAATGAAGTTCGAGTCTTAAATGGAGTGATGTAGAATTAAATGACTTCAATCTGGAATATAGGATTACGTATACGGTAGTTTAAGAGGTAGGATTACCGAGCCTCAGTTCGGAAAGTAGGATTACGTATTCAGGATCAGATGGCCCGAGTTTGGATGGTAGGATTACGTATTAAAGTTTTAGGGAGTCAGATTTATGACCGAGTTGGAGTCAGTCGCGGTTTTAGGATGTTATTCGTCTTCGTCTGTTTTCTGTTTTAAGCTTCGAGAATCACTATTATCGTTATAAAAGATTTGGTCGGGTTTTAAAATGATCAAGGCAGTACTAATCTGCAAGTGATCAATTACCTCTTTTTGATCAGTTATCTTCTCTTTCCTGAGCAGAAGTTCTGGAATACATAGTAGTAAGAATCCGTAGAACAAACAGTTCCTCGTCGGACGAGTGGTTTACGTGCTCGCCTACCGATTCTGTAGTCCCGAGCTCGATTCTCCGCTCTGCCCAACGTGGAATCAGAGGAATGTGTTTCTGGTGATTAGAAATTAATTTCTCGATCTAATGTGCTTCGGATCTCACAAAAAGCTGTAGGAGTCGTTGCTAGGCAACCAATTGGTTTCTAGCCACTAAAATATCCAATCCTTTGGGGCAGGCCTAGGAGAATTGTTAATCAGCTCAGTGGTCTGGTTAAACTAAGATATAATACATTCGTACATAACGTAGAACAAACGGCTTGAATTACGTAAAGGTTAATTGTTAAATCTCTCATATTTAGAGATGACTTTGAATGCGGATAAAATGGAAAAAAGTTTTATGTTGTTCAGAAGAAATGCTTGAGCATTAGGTGGAGTAGAAGGTTTAAAGGACTGAGAACGTAAAGAAGGGAAATGAGCAAGTTGTAAAAAAGAAAAAAAAAAAAAAAAAAAAAAACAAAAAAAAAAAAAGAAAAAAAAAAAAAGATAGTGTTTTGAAAAGACCGATTCGTGTTTTGATTTGGCTGATTCATGTTGAAATAAAGTGGTTAAAAAAGTTAAATGACGCCCGAGGAAAATAAATCAGGGCATATAGATTGCATAATGAATATCATCCACAATTATTATTATTATTTTTTCTGTCACAGTCTTCCAATTCGACTGGGTACTTATAGTGTGGGGTTCCGGGTTGCATCCTGCCACCTTAGGAATCTATCACTTTTCTTATTATATGCGCTGTTTCTAAGAGCACACACTTCTGCATGAGTCCTGGAGCTACTTCGGCCTCTAGTTTTTCCAGATTCCTTTCCAGGGATCTTGGGATCGTGCCTAGTGTTCCTGTGATTATGGGTACAATTTCCACTGGCATATCCCATATCCTTCTTATTTTTTATGTTCAGGACTTATTATTATTATTATTATTAAGAAGGAGGCCTTCTCTGAGGGCAGTAGTATTGAATGTTATAGCTGTTTCAACGGCATGTAATTGATATAGAATCTACTCAAAAGACAATAAGAAGAATGGAGAAGATGCTATATAAATTAAATGCCGTTGAAACATATATTATACTATTATTATTATTATCTAATGAAAAAATTACCGCTGCGTATCTTCTGCCAAAGGCACCTCATTTACTGACCTACGTATAGTAAACTAGCCATTGACTAGATCTATAATTGGGGTGGCCCCAGGTCCGTTCGACAGATCTGTAAGAGTCCTTAAATGCCAGTCCGGAAATATTATATCACAATGCCCACTTACATAATAGACCACTTAAGGTCGATCAGACTCAAGTGGGCTTAGTATGTGAGGGCACTTACGGGTGCACAATATGTTTACTTACTTGAAAGAGAGGGAGAATAGCAGTTTGTAAGTTCATTGTATGCACAGAAACCTGGCGGGACCCCGCTGCATGTATTCTCGAGCGCTCACATACACTGACAAACACACACACACACACACACACGCACACGCACACGCACACACACGCACACATATATATATATATATATATATATATTATATATATATATATATATATATATATATATATATATATATAAATTAAAAAAACCATCCATCAGGGTGCCAGCAGATCTGCATTGTTTGTTAGTGACTCCCTGTCCGTGCATCGTTCTCTTTATGAGCTATATATTTGATGTCTAGTCGGCAGCTCCTTTGTTTTAGAAGCTTACGGTCGGGCTTTGCGTGTCTGGCCTATTTCTGGCTCTTAGGTTTTTCATACCGCCCATTATGTATGTGAGGCCTTTTAAATTTTCTCTTTGGCTCGCATCAAACAGCTCCCCCTTCCCAGAGGACAGACTAAAAGAGTGGAGGCTGCTCTCTCTCTCTCTCTCTCTCTCTCTCTCTCTCATAGTGCTTGTGTTCGTGTGAGTTTATTATATATCTGTCTAAATACATACATACTCACACACATTATATATGCGCGTGTGTGTATGTCTGTGTTTGTATATGTATATATGTTTATGCATCTACTTCTCAATTTTATTTTAAGTGTTCCCTCTTGTAATCGGACTCAACTCTTTTACATAATAACTGTATTTGATTTTGAATGATGTAAGGTTATCGATTAATACTTTTTGAAGCGCCTCTTCAGTTTATTTCAATACATCAAAAGCTCTTCTTCGTGTTTAATATTAATCTATTATCTCGATTTCTATTTAATGTCCTCAGCAGTATTTGTTGATAATAGAAATTGATTTCTCTTAATTGTGGAGGGTCATGATAATTTGTTTAGTATATTTTTTATATCCTTACTTATTTTTCTGTGGTGCCATTGCACTTTTATCTTTCAAATAGTTTCTCACTTGTGTGGTTCTTTGGCCTCAGTGTAACTCATTGCAGGTAACAACACGTCTTTCTTTGGGGTCTTTTCAATCCTCCTCAATTAAGTCGTCTTCAGGTTCTTCATTCATCTGTTGCATGTAGATTCTTGAGGAAATTTGTCTTCTCAGATCACTTGTACATGTATATACAATACATATACATACATACATGTAAACAAACAAACAATCTCATATGTTATATATATATATATATATATATATATATATATATATATATATATATTATATATATATATACCATCCGTTAGGATCAGTGATCTCCATTTTGTTTGTTTGCTCCTCTACGTGCTTCCGTGTTTCACATTACTGTAGGTCATGCGTGTCGTAAAAGGCGACTAAAGGGGGCAGCTGCTGCCTTGCAGTTTTACTTTTCAGTAAAAGGCTAGGCCCACTGCCAATAACTGTGGAAACTCCTGCCTTGCAGGTGGACTTTTTACTCAAAGGCGAGGGCCACCGCCAATAACTGTGGTTGATAACAGCAAGGGCATGCGGTCGTAAAGACCCCTTTGCCAAACAATAAACCATATGGCTGGGGTACAGCAGGGTTCACGACTGCCGCCAAAGAAGCTAGTGAAAGAATGGAAGATAAGAGCAGGCACGTGGAATGTTGAAACTGTAACGGGAAGAGTGAGAGAGATAGTAGATGCGTTGGAGAGGAGGATAGATTTCTTGTGTGTACAGGAGACTAGGTGGAAAGAGAGTGGAACTTGAGAGATAGGAAATGGATATAAGCTGTATTACAGCGGATCACGAGAGGGAAGAAATGGAGTTGGAACTATCGTAAGTAACATCTGGAAGGGAAAAGTGGTAGAAGTAAAGAGAGTAAATGATAAGCTTTTAAAGATTACAATAATAATAGGGGACAGAGTAGTAAATACAATTTAAGCTACGCTCATCAGATGGGGTACAAAGAGCAAGAGAAAGAACTATTTAGACAAGAGTTTGCGGCTGCCATTAGGGCAGTGAGAGAGGAGGAGAAACTAATAGTAAGATCTTATATGAATGGCAGGGTGGGAAAGAGAAGATATGGGTATGAGATGGTACATGGAGGCCATGGGTTTGGATTAAAAATAAAGATGGGGATTATATATTGCACATGGTTTCAGAATTTGGATTAGTACTTGATAACATATGAAACTGGAGGAGGGCAAAGACAAATAGATACATCCTGGTTAGAGGAACTGACAAAAGCAATGTGACGAACTGCAAAGTGATCTTGGGAGAAGCGTGTGTTAAACAACATAGGTTGGTAGTGATGGATTTTAAAATGAGAGGTAGGAAACTCAAGAAGAGAAAGAGGAGACCTAGAATTAAGATTTGGGACCTTCACGGGAAACCAGGAACTCTATCGAACATTTATAGTCGTAAAGAAAGCATATAGAATCGCAAGAGAAGTGATGTTTTGGTGTTTAAGGAAGAGGAAAATCCGAGAAAAGTTTGAAGTTAGTGTTGGATTACATCAGGGGTCAGCATTAAGCCATTTTTGCTTGTGCTGGCCATGGATGTGTTGAGTGGAGAGATCAGGAATGAAGAGCTTTGGGAGTTGTTGTACGCTGGTGAGGAGGACCTTCAGATAGGGGTTGGAGAGTGACAGGAGTCTATAGAGAGGGGTGGGTTAAAGGTGAGTGTGAATAAAACAGAGTATTTTGGTGAGCAGTAAGGAAGATAGAGACAGAATAGCAGTACAAGAAAGAAGACTCTCGATTATAAAACAGGCAGAAAAGTTTAAATACTTAGGATCTACTTTAAGCCAAGAGGGATGATGTGAGACTGAAGTTGACAGTAGGATAAAAGCTGCCTGGGGGAAGTGGAGAGAGGCAGTTGGAGTAGTTTATGATAAGAAACTGCCAAACAAGCTAAAAGTCAGGATCTATAGCACAGTGATAAGATCGGTGTTAAAATATGGATCGGAAACATGGTATTTATCTTGAGAGAAAAGAGATGAGAATGCTGAGGTGCATAATGGGAATATCGCTGCTTGAGAGATTGGAAAATGATGAAATAAGAAGGGCAGGTGATGAGTGTCACAATTGAGATGGCATGGGCATGTGTTGAGGATGGCTGACGAGGAGCGAGTGAAGAGGACTTGGGAGGATACCTGTTAGAGGAAGAAGATCGAGAGGGAGACAGAAGTAGATGGCGAGATAAAGTGAAGGAGGATATGGCGAGAAGAGGTTTGGTTGGAGGATGACGCCTTTGATATAGAAGGCAGTGGAGGAGAAGGCGCATCAGGCAACCGACCTCTAAATGGTGGGAAAGAAGAAGATACGAGGTATTCAAATCTCATTCCTTTGCACCACAATATTTAAACTCCCATTTCTTTCATGAACAGTAATTTGTAATCCGCCATACTATCGCTCTCTCTCTCTCTCTCTCTCTCTCTCTCTCTCTCGCTTAACATTTTGATATAGTTGCATCCGTTTGTTGTCAATAATCCATTAGCCAGTATCTGGGGTTTTAAGGGCATTCTTTGTGGCTTGGGATGTAAACATTATCCATCTAATTTTCTCTGGGTAAACCTATATAACCTTCCACGCTCTACCATCACACTTGGCTTTCTAATATAAGTTCAGGATTACAATGCAACACCAGTTGTCGCTTATTTCTTGTAGTCAGCGTTTCAGTCTATATTGGGCAATTGATAAATCATATGATATTTACTGAGTCAAGGATTGGTAGAGAAAGGTCGTAAATGAACATTAGAATGCAAAGTTCTCAGATTCGTTCCCTGCATCTCAGAGACTGGACGCGAAAAACCTCAATTAACTGGTTTATATCATGGCAAATATATATATTTCTTTTAACTACACACTAACCAGAAATGATTTTATTTTTTACTAAGAAATCGCATGCTGAGAAGGGTTAATTTAAGCCTTTTAGTATAGCTGACAATATTCCTTAGTTGGACTTTATCATTTACTATAGTAGATTCACATCAACCGTGCATTAGATGTTTAGGCCAGTCCCTAGACGCTCCTGATTAGCTGTTGATAAGCCAATCACAGCATTGGAAACTCTCAGTCTCTCTCGAGAGTTCAGTAGGAAGGATGTATGTTCCAGTTCTCCTGAGGGATACTTTTGAAAGACGTATCTCTCAGGAGAGGTGGAACATAGATCCTACCTATGTGAACTCTCAAGAGAGACTGAAAGAGTTTCCAGCCCTGTGACTGGCTTATCAACAGCCAATCAGGAGCGTCGTAAGGGACTGACCTAGACATCAGATGCACGGTTGATGTGAATCTACTATAGTAGCCTGCCTTTTACCACTACCACCAATAATACACTTTTACTGCTATCAGTATAAATTATTATTATTATTATTATTATTATTATTATTATTATTATTATTATTATTATTATTATTACGTTTGTCTGTAGCTTTTCACAAACTTAGATGATCTCCCGTACTGGAAGTTCTGTGTTGCTCCCGATGGAGGGGTTTCCGAACTTTAGCGAAGAAATATTTTTTAAGAGACAAACTAGCGTTATAGTATGATTTAGCCAGAAGCCATATAGATCATCGTCAAAAGAAACGTAGTGTGAAAATATAGCGATGAAAATTGAACACACCGAAAATTGATGCAGGATATGGACGTGGCGATTTTCCTTAAACCTTCAAAAACGATTTTTGTTCTTCTGTACTCTTATTCATGTGCATTTTTCCTCTCCTGTAAATATGTCACGACCTGCCATTTGATTTGTATATCTATAATGAAAAAACAAGATTCCTCGCTACACTTAGCGCCTCTGTGGCGTGGTCGGTATGTTGTTGGCGTGCCACCTCGTTGGCCGCGAGTTCGATTCTCAGGTCCATTGAGGGGTTATAGATGTGGATTCTGGTGATAGAAGTTCACTCTCGACGTGGTGGTTCGGAAGTCACGTAAAGCCGTTGGTCCCGTTGCTGAATAACCACTGGTTCCATGCAACGTAAAAAACCCATACAAACAAACAATCCTCATTACACGTCTTAATAGACTGTCATTCAACTCGTGTTCATTGGCTCACTCACTCCGTTGGCTCAGTCCTGTAGTCTATTGTGCGTCAGTTTGTTTTGCTCATTTTCAGTTCTTGCATTAAGTGGATCCCGTCTATGGTGCCTGCACGGAGTCCGGAGGTCCACACCCGGCCTCCTAATCCCTTTCATACCACACCCTACTACACTAACGGGCCCCAATAAATCAAGTGCCCTCGTTGACATATGATCAGCTTTAATCTAAAAGAAGTGAATCGTCAGTATTCAATGCATGCAAATTTCATATTCCATCGGTAGTATTTAACAACACTTGTTTTACAGCTGTGAAGCCATTTCTAGAATCGTGTACATTAGATATTAATGTTGTGAGATATGACGTTATTAATAAATTTCTGGTTTTGAACGTGAGGGCTGCGGGAATGTAGGTTTACGTGAATGATTTTCAAAGAATGTTTTTTGACGTTTGCCCTGTAATAATTTTCAGCAGTGTTGACCTGCTTTGATGGTCAGTTCTGTTTGACGCCAATGTTTATATGAGAATAAAAGCAGCCTTTCAATTTTCCTATGAAAAGTGAGCCGCCGGAATGACAGGAACAAATAATGCAGAACGTGGCAGGAATAATTTGTTTGAAGGGAAATGGGGGCATTAATATATTCACACTTGCGCGGTCTTTATGACTGACAAATGAATTAATTTTGCGCCCTCTGAAATATGTGTCCTTTAACGTGTTTGAACCTTAGAATGAAGTCACAGTAAGCAAGTTTGGATGAGGTGAATTCATTATTTTTTTTTCTCATTTTTTGCTGTTAGGATATTTGTTCATGTATATGCAAATAGCCTTCCCTTACTACGGTAATATATTTTTCTGCAACTGAAAATTTGTCTCTTGGACGAATTTTTGGGTATTTTTTATACTGCTAAAAATTTGCTGCATTAAACACTTAATCATTAAAGGAGAACAAGTTGGTAGCCACGCTAATAATTACTCTTTTATGGGATGTTGTCTTCCAGTAGAGGATATTAATGAGAGATCTTTGAATTTGTAATCCCTCTGATTTGTTAATAATTGTAGCGCGCTTCTCAGGAAAACCACGAACTTCATGAGTAATAGATAACATGACCAGATATAGTGCTCCCTGTTTTTCTTTAACCAGTGTAGGGCTTCTTTTGTTATCATGTGTTTAATCGAAATTTTTATGTTGCAGCGAGATTTTAAGAAAAGGGTTTATATTTATTACTACATTTTCACCAGCAATCTCTTTCTCCTTACCTGGGCTCAACTTCAGAATGGAGGGGAAATCCCTTGTGCCCTGATGGTTTACGTAATCAGCTGCTTCCTGAGCGTGCACGCGAAAGCAATAGCATATGTACCTATTTGTTTTTTTTATCTCTTTAAATAATTACCGTTGCTATTTAAATAATTACCTTTGCTATTTCCTCCTTCACATTTTTGTCGTCATTTGTTCCGTCTTTCTTCTCTCGCGGGACGTGTCGGTCTCGCCCCTTTGTTGTTTTTCCGTCTGTCATGAATTTCGATTTTAATCTCGGAAATGAGGC
>NC_087202.1:76176192-76198692 GCF_015104395.2 Macrobrachium nipponense | reverse complement strand
CCAACCTAACATTCTGTCTCTTCCTTTCCACATTATATACAGAAGTTGCCATTTATTTCTACAGATCGCCAACCTAACATTCTGTGTTTTCTCTTCCGTATGATACACAGAAGTGGCCATTTATTTCTACAGATCGCCAATCTAACATTCTGTCTCTTCTCTTCCGTATGATACACAGAAGTGGCCTTTTATTTTAACAAATCGCCAACATAACATTCTGTCTCTTCTCTTCCGTATGATACACAGAAGTGGCCTTTTATTTTAACAAATCGCAAACCTAACATTCTGTCTCTTCCTTTCCACATCATATACAGAAGTTGCCATTTATTTCTACAGATCGCCAACCTAACATTCTGTGTCTTCTCTTCCGTATGATACACAGAAGTGGCCATTTATTCTACAGATCGCCAATCTAACATTCTGTCTCTTCTCTTCCGTATGATACACAGAAGTGGCCTTTTATTTTAATAAATCGCCAACCTAACATTCTGTCTCTTCTCTTCCGTGTGATACACAGAAGTGGCCTTTTATTTTAATAAATCGCCAACCTAACATTCTGTCTCTTCTCTTCCGTGTGATACACAGAAGTGGCCTTTTATTTTAATAAATCGCCAACCTAACATTCTGTCTCTTCTCTTTCGTGTGATACACAGAAGTGGCCTTTTATTTTAACAAATCGCAAACCTAACATTCTGTCTCTTCCTTTCCACATTATATACAGAAGTTGCCATTTATTTCTATAGATCGCCAACTTAACATTCTATGTCTTCTCTTCCGTATGATATACAGAAGTGGCTATGTATTTCTACAGATCGCCAACCTAACATTCTGTGTCTTCTCTTCCGTATGATACACAGAAGTGGCCATTTATTTCTACAGGTTGCCAACCTAACATTCTGTTTCTTCCTCTCCATATTATATACCGAAGTAGCCATTTATTTCTACAGATCGCAAACCTAACATTCTGTTTCTTTCTTTGTATATTATACACAGAAGTAGCCATTTATTTCTGCATAACGCCAGTCTAACATTCTATTTCTTGTCTTTCGTATTATGCACAGGATTGGCCATTTATTTTGACAAATGGCAAGCCTATCATTCTGTTTCTTCTCTTCCGTATGATACACAGAAGTAGCCATTTATTTCTACAGATCGCCAAATGAAAAGAGGCTTGATCGGAAATACCAAAATCCGCTTTTCAAGTACGATCTGCCAAGCGGCAGATGAGAGACTCCGCTGTGAAAGGTCACTCAACTTTAACATTCGCATGTTAATGACACAGCATTACACAGCAAATAGAAAATTTCACTACGCGAACTCGGAAAGCCGAGTTATCCCTCGATCAACTGAACTCCCTGGTTCCTTCAGCTATTAATAGTTGCTCATGTATGTGTAGATATATATATATATATATATATATATATATATATATATATATATATATATATATGTGTGTGTGTGTGTGTGTGTGTGTGTGTGTGTGAGTAACTTGATCACGAAGTATGTAAAACCAGATGCTTTGTATAAATAAAGTTGATGCCACGGAGGAACATGGAAAGACGAGAATGCCAAGATCTTTCGGTCTAACACGACCCTTTACTTAGGCACAACTGATCATATCAGAGCAAAAACATAGTACAAGTAGGCTTAGTATCCAAACTGACACTACAAGATTAGCATAAGGTCCAATTCACTCTACAGAAACGAAAAAACGCCCGTGGGCAAGATTAGAGATTTAAGGCAGCCACACACACGTGGTCAACAGATGATTCAGTCAGAAAGCAATACATTTTGAAAAACAAGGACACACATACGACTTAGTAACATCCCGGAAAAATAGATTAAGGATTTATGCACGGTGCCTTGTCAAGGCAAATTTTAATCTAAAAACAATAAATTTTTTATACGTTAACATGAAATTTACAAAAATGTTCCAAAAATGATTGAAAAAACGAAAATAAGATATAAATATAGCGAGCATGTGACAGAGAGAGAGAGAGAGAGAGAGAGAGAGAGGGAGAGATTAACTATAAACATGTGGACTAATCAATTAGTAGTTAATTCAATTATTTTAATGTCCTTTATAAACATTTCACAAATATATAGGTCCAAATGGTACAATACCAGAATAAGATTTAGGTTGTTTTTGTTACTGATTTGTATAATTGCTGATTCCAGTAAATTTCTTGAAACATAATCATTAGACCTAGCAATTACAGAGCTCTCGCCCCAATTTATACAATGAGATTTTTCGCCGCTTAAATGGATAAATAGTGCATTTGAAGTCTGGACTATCCTAACTGAATACATATACTACTTAATACGTACACATAAATATTTACTTGACTGACCGACGTAAAAAGACGGGCAATCCTTACAAGGAATTTTGTAAATAATGTCGTTATTCGTTACGGGACTATTCTTAATTAGCGTATCTTTAATGGTATTGTTATAAGAGAACACAACATTAACATTAAACGATTTAGATATTTATTTTATGGTTTCAAGTTCACGAAAGTAAGGCAAGCTATATACATTTTTAGGGGTTTCTTTTTTTATTACTAGCAACACTATATAACTTTTTGTGAGCTTTTTGATAACATAAATCAATTATATGAGGTGGGTAGCAGAGATCGTTTCCTATCTTTTTTTATGTACTCTGTTTCTTGGTCAAGATATTGTGGACTCGTGATCCGCGAAGCACGTAAGAACATAGAAGAAAAAATTTAAATTTTAATATTAAGATGTTGGCCAGAATAAAAATGTACATATGTTAAATTATTTGTTGGTTTCCTATAAATACTGAATTTAAATTGGAAAGATTCACTATGTATTAAGACATCTAGGAAAGGAGTGATATTGTTATTTTCAATTTCAACAGTGAATTTTATGGATGGCACTAAATTATTCAATTTAGCCAATAAATTATTTACATCGATACCAACAGGTAATCCTACTAAGATGTCATCTACCTATCTGAACCATTTTAAGGGGACAAGTGTGATATTCAGGTGTTGTCTTTCAAAAAATTCCATATATAAGTTTGAAAGGAGAGGTGATCAAGGGTTACCCATGGCCATACCAAATATTTGTTGTAATATTCTCCATTAAGAATGAATCTGCCATCACAAATACTCAACTTAATCAATGAAATTATGTGACTAACGGACATAGGTAATTCTTGCAATACAAGATCATTACTTAAATATTCTAGCACAGAGTCAATAGGGACTTATGTAAACAAGGAACATACATCAGAACTGACAAAAATATCACTAGGGTTTAATACAATGTTATTTAATTTTTCCACAAGATCAAGAGAATTCCGGATGTGTGAATTATTTACAGTTCCAAGTAGCGGGGATAACTATTTAGTAATATATTTAGTTAGTGTATAAGCAATTGATCCTACAGTACTAATTATTGGCCGCAAAGGTTTGTTTTCCTTATGAATTTTAACTAGGTCATATAAATAAAGTTAATTTACACAAGAGTTTTTTATTATCTTTAAGAATTTGTTTTATAGTGATATTAAAGTTTTTTATTATTGGTCCAACGGATTTTTGTGAGTTTTTTGTAAGTTGTTTCATCTTCTAATAAAGTATGCATGCGTGCTATGTAGTCAATTTTGTCCAGAACTACTAAACTACTGGATTTATCAGCCTAAGTAATGTGTAAGCTAATGTCTTTCTTCAATTCTTGTAAACCTTTTCTGTAACGAGCAGCGAAATTATTTTCATGATATGCATACATAACACTATACGTTATGCCTTTGATAATGTCTAAATGATTTTGTGGTAGGTCACAGTATTTTTCAAACTTATATAGAGATGTCGATATTGATAAAGCTGAAGGTTTGTTACAAATGAAGAAAGACAAATCAAAGCCTAATGCACGCATGCATTTTCACTTATTTGTTTGCTTGATAAATTCACTACACAATCACTTCTTGCATTATTGGTCCAATCACTGTTGTCGATAAGATTGTTTAATTTTCTATCCAATTTTCTAATCAGTGTGTCTGTAGAGTGAATTGGACCTTATGCTAATCTTGTAATGTCAGTTTGGATACTAACCCTACTTGTACTATGCATGGTATGCATGTATGTATATACGTATAAATAAATTACGTGAATACTTAAATTAATATATATATATATATATATATATATATATATAATATATATATTAAATTTTATTTATTTATTTATATATAATATAGATATATATATATATATATAATATATATTTATTTATATATATATATATATGTATATATATATTATATATATATGTATATATTATGTGTACTATAATTTATAATAAATTGTATATATGTATATTATGTATGCATGTAATTTATTTGTTTATACATACATATAGCTACATACATAGATACATACAGGCTCACTCTTTCTCTCTTTTAAAAGGAGTAGCTCCTGAAGACGCTGCCTTACTCTTCCTAGCAATTTTTTTCGAGGCGTGGTTGCAATTTTTTTTCCCAATCTAGCTTCGTAACACCAAAGTCGACCAACCATCACGTACTTGAATTCCCTTCTTGAAGTAAGCAGACACACAAGATTTTTCAGAAAACGGACGCAAGTTGCTCTCCCTCCGTGGAATTGAACTCCGGTCTCTCGTTGTTGTGTGCGTGTTTGGAGAGAGAGAGAGAGAGAGAGGAGAGAGAGAGAGAGAGAGAGAGCACCCCGTAGTTTTAAGTGAAGTGTCGACGGTGAATGCGAATTTAAAAAAAAAATAAAAAGTCGAAGCTATCGGGTTGAATTGTTTGCCTATTACGCGTGAAGTAGGAAGGACTGAAAGAGTTAAAAAAAAATCGTGAAGTAGTGAAAAGTTGAGAGTAGGTAAAATGTTGGGTCAGAGCGTTTTAAGATGGTCTGGTTCAGGCTGAAATGATGGGAGGACGAAAAGATGGAGGCAGGAAGGGGACAGAAAGACTTAGAAAATGATGGGTATATGAAGCGAACAGGTCCTATGTATCCAGAGGTTAGATGGACCAAGAAGGCAGGTGGTCCAATGGGTAGGGAAGGTTGGGAGGCCCTTATCACCTCCTCCACAGCTGGCCGGGTGGGAGATCCCAGCCTCCATAACTCCTGGAAAGAGAGTAAGAAAGAGAGAGAGAGAGAGAGATTAATACTTGATGCAAAGTAATGCAACACTACTACTAACGTTTCCAGAGGCCGTGTAATAGTGTTTTTTTTAAATAACTCCTAAAATAACTGATGGATTTCCATGATATCAAAGCAGGGAGCGCTTCATCCAATGGCTTAATTTTGGGAAATACTGTGCATTGCCAATTACGTTTCATTAACTTTTTTTACTTAAGAAAATGAGGCTAAAACCAGTCTTAGCCACCACACATTCGAAAAAGTTGATGACGTCCCTCAGTGACGCTGGTATAACGTTTCTTCCCCTTTACCTCCCATCCCCCGAATTGTTAAACGCCTGTTTAACTCCATAGATAATTGTCATATGACCTACCCCAAGCAATACGAAATTCTTTGTCAGTAAAAGTTCAGCATACCTGGTAATGATTCGTGACTTTAGACTTTACCTGAAACACAAGACCAACCTTTTATATCTTATCCACTCACTTACATTAAATATCCAGAATGAGACTTATGACAGGAGACGAAAGAAGCCATGCTAACCCTACACTTCGCACTTCAAGCGAGTGTTGGTAAAGCAATAGAAATATAGTTTTCTTTAGGTTAAGCCGTAGGACTCATTCTTCCATACAACACAGGTTACTCGATACATCAATAGCCAGAGAAAATACAGAGAGCATTGTTTGTTATAATTTATCATATCAATTTCACCAGAGAGAGTAGCTTGAATTCCTTAAAAGGTAGACTTCTAAAAGATGTTTTCATATAAGGGCATTGACATCGGCCTTTTGATAAATTTTGAAATCATTCATATATATATATATATATATATATATATATATATATATATATATATATATATTATATATATATATATATATATATATATATATATATATATATATATATATATATTGTGTGTGTGTGTGGTGTGTGTGTGTGTGTGTGTGGTGTGTGTTCATACATACTCAAAATTTATTATATTTTCAACCTATAGTTTTTATATATTATTTACGTTATAAGTACCAGTACGTATTTTTGTTACTTAAAAGGTATGTGACAAATATCATTGCGACTTTGTCACTGGAATTATACCAGACTTCAATTAATGAACCAATCAACCTTACTTTGAGAAATCCATTGACATTGTCTACATGCCAAGCTGATATACTCGTATCAAAGTATTCATTAGCTTTGCTTTTCCAAAATAATGTTATCTCCAATTGCTGGAAAGCATAGATATATGCGGGATAAAAAAAAAAAAAAAATAAAAAAAAAAAACAAGAAATGGATCCACATACATTTTACTCATCATCAGTCTCAAGGAAAAGATCGTTTTCCTCGTCACTATCAATGTTGATGATGACCGGATCTATACTGTCTTGAATATTATCTGAAAGCCAGTAATCATCTTCAAAATATCTTGATCTCCTGACAAGCGCAGCCCACGTCTCCCCTGTTACAGCAAGCCTGGCCTCTTCAAGCCTGGCAAAGAGATCAGCACGGGTAAACCGCTGCAACGAGGAGCGCACCTGTCGTTTCTTACAGCCCCACACCTGCTCGATGGCGTTGAGCTCAGGATGGGCAGTGGAAAGCGAACCACTTCATGGCCCCATTCACGGATTATATTATCCACAATGTAAACTGGTTTCGGCCGGTTGCCCCTGCATATTCTTTAGAAGCTCAGGGCGTGTTTGCGTGAGCTGGATACTGTATTTTTCGAGACCTGAGCCAGTTAACCAATCCTCCTTTTTTGTAGCTGTTGTTGAGCATCGCTATCTCCTGTCAATTGGCTATGGTATGGGGCGTTGTCTAGCACCAGCACCGAAGGATCCTCAAGCGACGGCAGGAGCTGTGATGTTAGCCACCGAATAAATATCTCTGAATTCATTTCTCCATTGTAGTCGCCGGTTTTATTTTTCGCAGGGAAGGCATAAAAATGAATTTTCTCCATAGCATCAGCAACTCGTTCACATGGCCTGTAGGAAAAAAAAAATTTAAATAAACACATATATATATATATATATATAATATTGATAATATATATATATATAATATATATATATATCTAGCAGTATATTTGCAATATATCATGTACTTATTAAAGTCATACTTTTCCTTACCGATTTATACTAATTTTCAGGCGTTTCTTTCTTTCTCTCTGTTGTAAATGGTGAAGAGTTTCAGCCGCAATTGAAGTTTTGCAATGGCGAGGGACAAAGCAACATATTTGCCATGACTAAAGTCGAATCTATATGAAATATAGATTCGACTTTAGTCGAATGATTACCTTGGATGTACTAAAAGGGCTCTGAGGTAGGAGTCGAAGTCGGTGAAATTATTTCTGAATCCTGCTCCAGTCTTGCCCCAATAACATCATTCCAAATATAAAACTCTCTCAAGGAAAAAAATTGTTTTCTATTTCTACTAATGTTTTTATTTTATTTTATTTTATTTTATTTTTTTTTTTTTAGTCGCAAATCTAAAATTTGTAGGAGTCCGAGTAGAATATCTCTCAGTGAGATTCCACACCCCTGTTTTAAACCTCTTCTATTATGTTCGATAATTTTGTTGTTCCATCTAATCATTATCTACCACCATAAAACATTTTATTGCTCTTCCGGCTCATTTAATATGTGCAGTACACAGTCTCTCCTAACAGGGAATTACTTGGTAGCCTAATAACAATGGGAATGAAGGATAGAAGGCAAGAAGAAAGGGGGGGGGGGGGGGGGCGGAGTACTAGGATAGCCATAGGTGTAAACACCGAAGGAGGTTGGGGGAACCTGTGGCGTCACGTTACGTCATTAAGTACCACTTCTTCGAAACGCTCTGAAGGAGGGGAAGAAGTTCCTCTTTTTTCTAAGAGTAAACGGCTTAATTAAGCACATCTGTCAATTCATTGTACCACCAAAAATTAGGTCAATGTTTGAAACATTCATTGCTGTAGTTTCATGGAAATTCATAAGCCGGTTTGTTAGATATTTGGGAAAAACACTATTACACGGCCTCTGGAAACGATAGTAAACATCTTACAACGCACAGAATAATTGCCATTGGCTTAAACTAATTTCAGTGCCGAAATGTTACATTATCCGATAATGAAAGATATTTCTGAAAGGCTTACGTGATTGTAGTGAATTGGTATAAAGTATAACGAGGTAGACACAACCAAGCCATAAGAGAAAGTTCTGTAACTGCCAAAGTACGACCTGATGAATGAAGGTTAATTTTTCTTTTGTTTTTCTGTGTCGATAATATTTCATGAAGGAAATGAAAGCTGGCAAGATGCCTCTTTATACTATAACTAGTCTTATATACTCTTTTAATAGGTCTAATTTTTTTTGTCCCTCGTTGGCCGAGTGGATTTCGTGCTCGGCTACCAATCCGGTGGTCCGAAGTTCGATTCTCGGCTCGGCCAACGTGGAACCAGAGGAATTTATTCCTGGTGATAGAAATTCATTTCCTCGATTTAATAAGGTTCGGATCCCACAATAAGCTGTAGGTCCCGTTGCTAGGTAACCAATTCCGTAGGAGAGCTGTTAATCAGCTCAGTGGTCTGGTAAAAGATATACTTTATGGTTTTAGTATTACTTACGTGCTGAAAAAAAAAAAAATAATAAAATGCTCTATGCCATATCGAGAATTCATTTCCTAGTCTGTAGATTAGCATCATCTCTTCTTTTGGATCCGAAGCCTCCTCCTCAGTCTATTCCCAAATCATAACTAGCCCATGTTCCATTCAGTCTGATAGGGGTGTGAACCCTAAGACGGAACCATTTCACGACTGTCACCCATCCATGTAGTGATCAGGCCAAGTGTAACTAAACATGTTCATTGCAGTAAGTGTTATCTAATCCTGTATATTGCATGTAGTAACTCCTGCTTTAGTTTATATATAAATATATATGTGTATAGTGTATATTTATATATATATATATATATAAATATATATATATATATTGTGCATATATATATTCATAAATATATATATATATATATATATATATATATATATATTGTGCATATATATATTCATAAATATATAATATATATATATATATATATTATATATATATATATATATATATATATGTGTATATATATGTATATATATATATATATATATATATATATATATATATATATATATATATATGTAGTATAAACTAATGCGGAAGTTACTATATGCATTAGTATACAGGATTATATAAACAGGATCTGTTATATCGATAAACCATCATGAAAATGCTTGTTAACAGGCATATACCTTTGTTGGGGTTTTGAAGTTTTCGCAAAAAACATTGATGTGGAAGGAAGGAATGTGGTTAATTGGTGTAGTTATCAAAAAGTGAGTGTAAAGGGACACTGGTGAGATGAGAAGTAATGTGAAGAGCTTTGCGGAATTAGTGAAAGGAAAGAGTATCTAATTCAAACGTCACAATTTATGCAATTACTGCCAAGACAATTCTGCAAAGGGAGAATGAAGGAGAAGTAATGAGGATAATACAGGAAAGGGTGTGATAATTGCAGAGTTTTGGACGGTAGGAGCAGGGAAAGCTCTACAAAGGGGCGATGAGACTGTGGAAATTAGATTTGAATAAATTTGAAGCCGGGAGCGCCTTAATTGTCTAGTAAGGCCGAGACTACATGCAAGATGTAGAGCAACACAGCGTGTTAGGTAGAATGGTAAACCTTCTGCTCTAGTTGTATGACGTAGCTAATACTGTCGAAGCTTACTGCATTGAGTACTTTTGATTCGGGAGATTAATTGGTTGAGGTGGAAATGTTCTTTTCTCTGTTTATACTTGCAGACACACAAAGGCGCACCCACATATATAAAGCGCGGCGTGATTTGTTTGGTCTTGGCCGGCCACCTAGGTGGCCGCGAGTTTCGATTCTAGGGCATTCCATTGAGGGGTCAGAGATGTGTATTTCTGGTGACAGAAGTTCACTCTCGACGTGGTTCGGAAGTCACGTAAAGCGTTGGTCCCGATGCTGAATAACCACTGGTTCCATGCAACGTAAAAAAGCACCATACAAACAAACAAACAGACACCCACATATAGTTATATATTACATATATACTATTTGTTTGTGTGAATATTTTTATCGCTTATACAGGCGTAATCTTTTTTTATATTAATAATTCAAATATTACGCCAAAAAGTCAGTTGATATCAATTTCACTGTATCTTGAGAATAACATATACCCAAGGGGAATTCTAATTGATTCGACCATGATATATATATATATATATATATATATATATATATATATATATATATATATATATATATATATATATATATTACATACATACATACATACATACATACATTCATACATTCATTGCCTTTCCTCCTGTTTGCTGTTTCATTTGTCGGACACGGGCATCGTGAATGCGTGGTCACTTCTCTGGTGATAATAATAAGTAATAAATCAAACGAGGCCGGCATTGTTGTCATGGCGGCAAGTGTCTGCCAGACAATTGGTGGCTGGAGTCAGCCTAAATGGAAACCGCATCAGGCTTCCTGTTCCGGCATTTTTACATGCCGTTATGCTTGGCAATTTCCGTAATCGGTTTGTGTCCGCGGGATAAAGACCGTATATTCGGCCCTAGTCCTGAATCCTAATATCCGGATTTTTTTGACGATGGGAAATAGCCATCGTTGCGAAACCCCGTGCGGACCCACCCGCTCCTCCTCCTCCTCCTCCTCCTCCTCCTCCTCCTCCTCTAGAACCCTTCCTCTATCCCAACACCACGACTCCTCCTAACTCGTACTCCGTTCCTTCCATCTTAGTACCATTTGAGCTTAGTACCTTTATCTTTTTCTTCTTCGTATTCATTAATTCCACCTTTTTCACTTCGTATGTATCTTTTCAAAGTCTTGACCTTGGTAGTACTTTCATTCATTTATCCCAACCAGCTTCTTTTCACTTTTCGTTTGCGTCTTCATTTTATATTTTGTTCAATTTCCCTTCCCTTTTCATCCTGACTGGTGTCTATTTTTCTCTCGTTACTTATTTTTCCCTTATACTTCTCTCTGATTTCCGTCGCTCTGCCTCCCATTTCCCTGTTATCTCCCTCCTTCACTCTCTATCGCTCTCATATATCGGAACTCTGTCCATTGATGTCAGTTTGCGTTTAAGTTTCTCTCTCTTTCTCTCTCTCTCTCTCTCTCTCTCTCTCTCTCTCTCTCTCTCTGTATGTAGATTAGCTCTCCACTGCGGTCATTAATCGGCCGGGTCTTTTTTATTATTATTATTTTTATTATTATCATTACTCTGTACTACGTCTTCATATCTGTCTCTTTATCTAACATCTTCATCGTTTTTAATAATCATGTTTCCATTTCATTACTCTCTCTCTCTCTCTCTCTCTCTCTCTCTCTCGATTTAGACGTCTGTTCTTACCCATCTACTTTCACTTTGGTTTCTGTAGTAGAGAACAGAAAGAGTCCAAACCGCTTCATTTCGACTCAGTTGATGATCTGGTAATTGCGCGTTGAAGGCATTTTCATCGACTGTTCGAGTTGGGGGATTATCGTTAAATGATTTTGACTTTCTGGCGGTAATGCAAAAGAGAGAGAGAGAGAGAGAGAGAGAGAGAGAGAGAGAGAGAGAGAGAGAGAGTATAGAATTTTGGACGGAGAGAGAGAGACAGGGTAAACTGAATCATACTCTAATTTTTGCATGAGTTTTTTTTTTATTTCTATTATATTTTTTTATTTATTTTTTATTTTTATTATTTATTTATTTATTTATTTATTTTTTTTTTTTTTTTGAGAGAGAGAAGAGAGAGAGATAGAGAGAGAGAGAGATTCGTACTTGGCCGATTCGTAGTCGAGTTTTTTTTTTTTTTTTTTTTTTAATAACCATAAGAACACAGTCAAACAAATCGAAGCTCGATTAATTTCCTCCCTTTAATTAGGACTTTTATGTTCTTGCATAGCCAGCGCTTTTTATCTCTTGGAGTGGGAGGTCTTTCATGCGGAGCTACCTCTTCTCTCTCTCTCTCTCTCTCTCTCTCTCTCTCTCTCTCTCTCTGTCAGGACTATGAAGTTTGTGTAGTAGGACATTAATTAATGTGAGTGGTATCTTACCATCATTACAGCTACAACAACAACAAATAGTAATAGTAGTAATAACAACAGGAAGAATGACAATAACAAAGACTAAGAAGAATAACAAGAGCAAGAAAAAAAGAATGACAAGAGCAAAAAGCATAAAAAGAATGGCAAGTGCAAGAAGAATAAAAAGAATGATTGGAGCAAAAAGAACATAAAAAATGAAGAGAGCAAATAAAATATGGCTAATGACAATAGCGAGGAGAATGAAAAGAATGAGAAGAGCAAAAAGAATAAGAAGAATGACGATCAAAAAGAAGAAGTCACTCCAGACATCTTGCAAATCATCAGGTGATTTTCATTCTCGTGCTCGGCCTTGGGAGGTTCTTCTTGCAGCATTTCAGTTGAATGAAACTGCCAATAATAATTACAGTTATATTTGTGTTATTTTATAATTATTCTTTTGCAGTTCTTTGGAAGCTTGGTAGACTGTTTTACATATCATTTAAACTTAATTCTCTTTCAGTTCTTTGAAAGCTTGATGAACAGCTGTGCTCACTGGTTCTCTCAGAATGTGTTCCAAATGAAGATAATAATGAGAGTTGCTCCAGTGTTCATATTTTAACCTTCTTGAACCGAATGAAGGTGAGCTTTTGTAATCAAAGCTTACCAGTTCCGTATATATATAATATATATATATATATATATATATATATATAATATATATATATATATATATATATATATATTATATATATATATATATATATATATTTATATATGGTGTAAAATCTTTCACATCAACTTCACTACAACCACTGGATTCATTTCAACCAAACATAGAACCAAGGATCCTTTTCTGCTGGGAATTAAAGTTTGTGCAGAACGTGTGCCACAGTGCATTGTGCTGTGAAGTCACATTGTGGGGTATCCAAGCAATCTAATCTCTCTCTCTCTCTCTCTCTCTCTCTCTCTCTCTCTCTCTCTCTCTCAGGGGGACAGAGTTTCTCGAATTCAGTGTTTTTGTAAAAAAAAAAAAGTAAGAGGGGTTGCGTCGGTTCAAGTACATGATATCAAAAATGGCTCAACACTAGGGAGGTTCGTGACTTTTTAAATGGTTTTAGCCATTTGGTGGGAAATAATGAATTCTCGTAACGCAGTTGCTTTCTGACTTACAAAAAAGAAAAAAAAGATACTTAAAGATGGCATGGTGTTTGGCTGTTGCTGTACGAGCGGAGACTATTGTGGGGTTTCAGAGACAAAGCGGTAGGGAAAGAAGAGAAAATATACTCAAAGACACAAGTAGTCAGTATCCTTTCTAAATGATTACCATCATATCCCATCATATCATAACGAGGTGATCATCCCCCGCCCCTCGTTGCGTCTGGTCAGTGACCTTAAATTCAGCCGATTCTCTCTCTCTCTCTCTCTCCTCTCTCTCTCTCTCTCTCTCTCTCTCTCTCTCGCTCTCCTCTCTCTCTCCATTTGATGATTTAAATGACATTTTATTGTTCTGAGATTATATATATATATACTTATATAATATATATATATATATATATATATATATATGTATGTATGTATGTATGTATGCGTGTGTTTGTGTGTTTATATAAAATACACGAGTGCGCGCGCGCGCATTCATTTATTGGGCATATATAGAAAGGTGCGTGGTTACTCGCCTAAGTCAATGTTCGCTTTTATTTGTCTGTATGTAATTTCCACGAAATATTTCTTACCATGGTTTAACAGGCTTATCAAATACATAACAGCGTTTCGTACCATAATTTCCTGTCTGTCTCTTTTATCCACGTAACCCACGGGAGATTTTTTCATGTTTTCGTATTTTATATGTGGATCGTTTTTCTTTATCATTATTTTTATTTTTATTATTAGTAAATGAAGGCCATTAACGAGTTTTGCGCCGAACAGATACCAAAAATTTCATTTGGGTAAAACATCAAAGGAATATTGAAATGCAGACGATAATGATCAGTGAGGAAAGAGTAATATTTAAACACTATTTCAGTGGTTAATGTCCATGAAGCATTGCAACAAAGGAACGTGTTTTGGCTGTGACCCAGATTCTAGACTAGTGCATGGATTATTTATTCATAAGTTCTCTCTTCATTGCAAAAGGTAATTTATTCAATATTAATTCTTCAGACTTGGGTAAAAGAAATAATAGCAAGATTCCTCTTGAGATTTTCCCGAGTGATCTTTTTTTAATTTATGGTAGATGTGATTCGGTTTTTGTATGTATTTATTTGTTACTTCTTGATGATGATTTATATGTGTGTATATATATATATATATATATATATATATATATATATTATATGTGTATGTATGTATGCATGTAGTATACATGTATATAAGTATGTGATATATACATATATACACACACGTGTGTACGTGTGTGTATTTGATAACCTTGTTAGATACATGCGTACGATTTTTCTCACGTCTTCGGAAAGTCGGAATTGAAAGGCCCCAAGAATGATCGATGTTTGTACATTTTATCAATCGATGCTTCAGATAGCCTTAAAATTAACCCCCAATTTGTTGCTGAAGCTGTCTTGCCATCCGTTTTCTATGAGTTCTGTATAGCCCTGTCGTCGTAGGGGTGAGTGTTGCCTCTCTGCTGGCTGGTCTCCATTCCGGTCCAATCCTCCCCCTCCATCCCCCCTTCGTTTTCTTGTTTTTGACTTGCATAGACTGTATATAAACAAAGGTACGCTTATTGTTGCATGTTCCGTTAGCCTCATCGATTTATTTACGTTTATGTTGATATTATGACAAGGTTGCGTTTTATTCTCGTGGCTTCTTTGTTGTTGTTGTTATTATTTTTATTATTATTAATGATTTTTTTTTTACTGCACAAAGTAATTACCTTTAAACTTGTTTAACGAGGTTCCAGGATATATATATATATATATATATATATATATATATATATATATATTATATATATAGTATATATATATATATAGTGTGTGTGTGTGTGTGTGTGTGCAGTCAAACTCAAAGAATTGAAAACTGGGAAATATAGTCCTAATTAAACATAATCGTTCATGCGTTATTGTATATTACAACAATTTTCTCATAATGAAAAGGCTTCAATATTGCTTTTAGCAATTCCGTGAACGTAAGGGAAAGCAGCTTTGGAAGCAATAAAGCAATAAGCAGATAATTGGAAGGCAACGCCGTGATGACTCGTCCATATTTCAAGTTTGTTTACTCCGGATTTTTCCGTTGAAAGTAGTTTAAGTGTCTTATTATGAAAATTCATGCTTTTTGCAAAATGTTTATGGCAGGTAAATCCTTCAGTTTTTTCATGAATGTTTGTTCTTTGCAGTCTGTCATTTGTGTAGTCTGATTGAGAAGCCATGTTTTCAAAATTAATTATTCTTTCATGTTCATTATTTTTTGGGGGGGATGGGTGGTGATGTTTGTGTCCCTACCTCGTACCGTGCCTGTCACATTATTTTACTGATACTGATGATAATCCTTTATTTGTTGCTTTTGATTTCATTTTGGTAGTTTTGTCCCTTTGTACTTATTTTCGTATTGGTGTCGATATTAATCGAATTTTTTAGAATAATTTTTTCATCGCTTTGATTTTGTTAATTTCACCCGTCTGAGATTTCCTTTGATAAATATTTAATAACACTACAGACAATTTGCATAGCTATTTTTATCTTCATTTCCGTTTGTGTACACCATTTTTTCATTTCAATTCTTACTAGTTACATGTTTTATTGCTTACTGATACTGATATTTATTTTCGCTTACCATTTCATCTTTTATGTTCATATTCCCTCTACCTGGAAGAACGTAATGGTTCATAAGGATTGCTCTGATATATAATAATGATAATAATATAAAAAACCGTGGAGTAACAGTAATAGATCGTATCACATGTCCATCTTATTGCAGGTTGGATCACAATGCATATTATTGAATTCTGGTAATACGCCCATTTAAAAGAAAGAAAAACTTTCCAATTGATTGACATTTGAACCTGGTCTTTGGGAATACAAGGTCCAGTTTCTTGTCGCCGATGTTGAACGTATTTCTGATAACGAAAAATTGGCTTCAACTTTCTTGAAATAACTGAAATTTCACTCTCATAGTTTGGAACAGAGCACAGCCTAAGAAATCTGTAATAAGTATGTGCCTTTTGAATTGAAGGATAATTTATCTCAATTCTTATAATAATTCCGTCCTTGAAGAGGTAGGTTTAACGCTTACTTCTGGGCTTTAATCCCAACACCCCCACCCCACCTTGTTGTCAGTCTCCTTGGCCAATACAGCTTTAACTGAGAAACGTCTTTTGTGGTACCTTTGATATTTTTTTTTATGGTTTTGAGAGATTTCCAAAACAGAAATTTTTTGTTATTGGAATTTGAATAAATTTTCATGAGTTTATTTTCATATATCCGCCTTCTCAGTAATGGTTTAAAGGCAAAATATTCCTTGCAACGCCTCAAACAACCCGTGCAGCAGAGTAAAAAAGAAAAGTCTGTGAATTTAATCACTTTGGGTCGTTGCTTACAGGATATTTCAGTAGCATGGGCCGGTGCTTAAACAACAACAACAATACAAACGGTGTTAAGTTGGGGTTTCACTTTGATTTTACCAATATTTGCAGTATGGCCGACCGGGCGAGAGCAATTTTTCGAAATCTGTCGTTTTGGCTGGATGAAACGCTCTGGAAGCTTTTATTTATTTATTTTTTTTTTACCTTCGTTGCTCTGACTTTGATGGGAAACGCTGAATACGCCTAACCCTAAAAGAAAAATTTGCCGATAAGCCTCTGCAGGGGCATAGCATTCCGATTTCCTCTCATTCAAAGATACGGAGAGGTTCGTGAATGTGGAAATATCTATGGGAAAATTTTGACATTTTCTCTTCTATCTCGCTTCGCCTCCGTTTTAGATCAATGCAGTGTCGAAACCGTCGTTCGTTTGCAAATTTCTCTTTAAGAATGCTCCAGACTGAAAGCAGCGCCTCAGTGGCGTGATCGGTATGGTCTTGACCTGCCACCTCGGTGGCCACTAGTTTGATTCTCGGGCATTCCATTGAGGGGTCAGAGCTGTGTATTTCTGGTGATAAAAGTTCACTCTCGACGCGGTTCGGAAGTCACGTAAAGCCGTTGGTCCTGTTGCTGAATAACCCACTGCTTCCATGCAACGTAAAAAAAAAAAAAAAAAACATAAACCTAAAATAAAAAAGCGAAAGCGAAATTCTTAACATAAACCTAAAAAAAAAAAGCGAACGCGAAATTCTTAATGTCGATCATTTAAAAAGAACAAAAAATTAAGTTTAAAAATTTTTTTTAATCAGTCTGTCGTGTAGACAGAATGGGAATGGAATGGAATACTAATGATTAATCTGGTTTAGCAACAAGGAGAAGATTATTTTAGAATCTTCATAAATATTTAGTCCTTTTCATAAAGCAGAGCCACAAACTATATATATTATATATATATATATATATATATATATATATATATATATATATATATATACATATATATATATATATATATATATATAAAACTGCGCATACAGCTGTGTAACAAATTACGGGAAGTAGTTATCAACCTTTATTAGCTACCTCTGCCAGTAAAATTCCAGATCGGTTAATGGATTTTGCCGGATTTTTGAGGTTGAAAGGAGAGAACCGCTCCCAGTGGTTCATCTCAGGGAACATTTATTAGTATGTCGTCAAGGGTGCTGCATTGTATCTAGGGCAACGGGACGATATTACGAGGCAAAAGAGACCATTCCCAGTCCTGATTTCTCTTAAGCCCACTGGGCGCTGGTTCGAACCCACGAGAGGACGTAATTATTATCAACTAAAAAATACCCCTTCGGTTAACATACATGAAAATATATTAATTCCGAGGTAGGCGAATTAGATATTAAAGGACATTTGTAGCTATATATATATATATATATATATATATAATATATATATATATATATATATATATATATATATATATATCGGATTTATTTCCAAATTTAATGCCTCTTCCTTGGTGCACATATCAACCTCTCCAGCAAATTTTCATTGGACTACCAGGTACGGGAATTCAACCTTTTGAGAAGCCTTATGATACCATGCAACTGAGCAGAAAAATAAACGAACATGAGCGAATAGTACATTCGTGACTTATTGCTGATTCGTGTGATAAGTCATGCAACAACAAAACTATTTGCATAGCTAGAGATATAAGAAAATTGAAGCGAGTTTTGTTTTGTCCCTGGCATTGTTAAAACATTCAAGAGTTTTGTTAACCGTTATTATTGTATTGAAGGAAATTTATTTACGATCATGACATTGTAATGAGATTTTTCAAAATTTTACATAAAGTAATGAATTGCATATATTGATTATATCAGAATCAACCGTAATTATAAGGAAGTAATGACGACAATGTCAATTATAGAAAATCATCTCTTGTTTGATGACTTTGAGGATTTTTAATATTTTCTGTGGTTTCATTCATATGATAAAATGCTGATGACCTTTGACCTTTCGGGCGTTATTTTTAATCTGAAAGATCATTATGACGTTTGTAGTGTTTCACAGCGTTCCATTGACATTAGCTGGCATGCCCCCACAAACGCAGGTATATATATATATATATATATATATATATATATATATATATATATATATATATATATATATCAAACATCAAACCAGGAGGAACGCGAATGCATTAAACTGCTGGTAGTACCTGTATCTTTGTTCCTCATCATGTACGAATGGGTAGAAAACTGTCTCGAATTTGTAAGTACATATTTTGGGGAGGGTTAACGAATGACATTGTAATTGTAATTAAACGTAAATGATGTCAAATAGGTAGCTTCCGAGGATCGGATATGCCAATAAACGCCCAGGGATTCCAAGATAATCATCTTTGCTATGTCTGAATTCCTTGAAACTAATATTTTTTTTAATACAATGCATGCCTCAAGTACTGCTAGAATATTTTACACCTGCCAAATCATACCGCGTTTTAATAGTATGAAATTAATGAGAAATAGGATAAAATTCTGAAGGTTTTTTATAATTTTATTGGGGATGTTCAATAACTCTGTCAATTTTTTTTCTGCCTATTTATAGGTTGCTACTGGTATCATTATTCGGTAAATTTGGGTCATTAGTATAGTAGATTTTCATAGCTATTTAGTTTTCTCATCTGGGTATAGCTGTCTTTTTGAATGATTTATTTTTGTGCTTATTGATAGAAACAATATTAGATCATTTATACTCGTATATGAGAATATTTAGAGACATGACACAAATAAGTGACTAATTATGCGTTTAGATATTGGTATGCAATTTCAGAAATGTCATAAACACCAAATGAAATACCGTACTTTATTATTCATATATCGAGAGCAGATGGAATCATTTCCTGATCAAATACATACATATCAGCTGCCGTGATCATTAGTTATGATAATTGCCAAAAAAAAATATTGAGGAAAAAAAGTCCTTTGATGTTCTGCCTTTCATTTCATCAAAAATATTTATCGACGTGAGATGAGAATAAACTTTCAGATTAAATGTTTTTTTTTCTCTCTAATTTTTTAATTTATTTTCTCCTTTTATTTGAGTATGAGAGTTATCATTGCATGTTTAATTCAGTAAAATCGCTTGATTTGTAAAAGGCACAAGGCGTTTTAGTTGTTTTATCAAGTCCTGATTTAGTTTCTCGAAATACATGTTCTCAGACCTCTTGGAATATATATTGTCAAGTTGTTATCAGTATTATTATTATTATTTATCCTAGAATCCGAAACAAACTGACAGTGGGTTTTAGTTGATAGGATCTTTCCTATCACAGGTTATCATATACCTACAGAAAAGCTCATTTTAATATATTTTTTTATATTGATATTATTATTATTTTTTCTACTGTCTGCAATAATTGTAAATGACATAGAGGTAATTCGAGTAATTATTAAAGATTATTTTAGTAAAGATATGCTAGGATGATTTCCGAGGAGGAAAGTACCTTTTGTTTTGTCAGAAAACCGTGCGGGATACAAGAATTTGGCCAACCTTAATTGGGACTAAATGACTCAAGGTAATACCCAGATACCCAGCTCCTTATGTTTTATGACGTTATCTTGGCATATATAAGATTTAGGCCAAAGGCCAAGCGCTGGGACCTATGAGATTATTCAGCGCTGAAAACAGAAATTGAAAGTGAAAAGTTTGAAAGGTGCAACAGGAGGAAAGCCTCGCAGTTGCACTATGAAACACTATTGACATAAGGGGTTGAAAATTAAGATGGAAGAAAGAGAATATGAACGGAGGTACAGTTAAAGGCGTGAAAGGGATTACAGCTAGGGGCTGAAGGGACGCTGCAAAGAACCTCAAGTAATGCCTACAGTGCTCCGCTTGAAGTACTCTAACGGGCCTGCTCCCTTACGAGATATATTAGGTTATATTGGGACGTATCTTTGTTATTAATATGGCTTAGTTTGGCTCTGGGGTTTACACTTCGAAAGCGCTCTTATACTTGTCACTTATTGAAATCTTGTATGTAAGACGAAAAATCTTGTCACAAAAGATGACAAGCTCTTCGGAAAATTTCTTACAAATAGAGACATGCACACACTTTATATATATATATATATATATATATATGATATATATATATATATATATATATAGATATATGCAACTGTATCTGGTAAAAAAGTGACCAGTAGATTCTACACACACACACACACTATATATGTATATATATATATATATATATATATATATATATATATATATATATATATATATATATATATACGTCAAGCTAAAAATTTCCTTTAATATCTAATAAACTCTACCTCGGAATAATTATATTTTTATATATATTCGCCGAAGGGGAATTTTTATTTTTAGTCGATAAGGAATTCGTCGGCTCACGGGCGCGAACCATCGAACCTGAATCCTGTTTGGTGAACATATATGAAAATATATTAATTCCGAGGTAGAGTGAATTAGATATTAAAGGACATTTGAGTTTCCATTTCCTTCAAGATTTGTATAAATATTGACAGATAAACACTTACAAAATACTACTGTTACTTACGATAACTCCTACTTCCTGTGTATTTATCTTCTAGTACTTGATCTCATCGACGGTCCGTTATATCTTCAACAACAAATTAATTGTAAAATGGCCAGGCCTATTGGACCAGATCAAAAGGTCAAAGCGAACATCACATTAAAGACTGCCAGGGACGGATTACTGATAATCCCCAGATTGAAACCCGGCAAAGGATTACCAAGGACCCCCCCGTGGTGGAGGTATACCGTCGACAAGATCCTTATAGGAGGAGGAGGAGGACAAGGTCAAGGGCTCTTAGAAGTTACATAAGCAGGATGTCTTCGGACTGCAAATCATACTGCAAGAAAGGTCCATCCATATACTGTGAATATGATAAACAAGATTTAGCTTGAGCTAAGAGAAGTAAAAGTTAAGTATATCTTAGTTTTACCAGACCACTGAGCTGATTAACAGCTCTCCTAGGGCTGGCCCGAAGTATTAGATATAATTTTACGTGACTAGGAACCAATTGGTTACATAGAAACGGGACCTACAGCTTATTGTGGGATCCGCACCACATTGTATCGAGAAATGAATTTCTATCACCAGAAATAAATTCCTCTGGTTCCGTGTTGGTCGAGCCAAGAATCGAAATTCGGACCACCGGAATGGTAGCCGAGCGCGAAATGCACTCTGCCAACGTGGAACCAGCTAAGAGAAGTATTTAGTATATTATTTATTTGTAAAAATGTGTACGTAACTAGAAGCTATAGAAACAGATGTAATTTAGTGGGTCTTTATCCCATATTATTATTATTATTATAGTAGTAGTAGTAGTAGTAGTAGTAGCAGCAGTAGTAGTAGTAGTAGTAGTAACCTACTTTCTTGTTGAAAAAGCCAAATTCCCAGGGCGTATCGCATAGGAAATTGTCGACTAAGTTGTCAGAGATATTAAAAAAAAATGAAATATTTAACTAGGTTAAGGATTTACGTTGAGTGTTCCTATCGACTTTTAATGAAATTCAAATTGAACTTGTATTACCGAACGTACAATATTCCATGCCTTTTATTCTCTCGTGTGGAAAATTAAAAATTTTTATATACAGCGTTTTACACACACACATACACACACAAATATATATATAACTGTGTGTGTGTTTGTGTGTGCGTTTGTGTTAGAATTAGATGGTTGGACCCTCCATACAGGTTATCCTTAGTGTCCA
>NC_087202.1:76163692-76173692 GCF_015104395.2 Macrobrachium nipponense | reverse complement strand
ATATATATACATATATATATATATATATATATATTATATATATATATATATATATATATGGTTGACTATCAACCCAAATTCAACGCTAATAATTTTGTGGCCTAGATTTTCGATTTTTTTTTCGTGGGCCACGGCTCACACAACATTATACGCTGTGCAGAAAACGCTATTGCGGCGAAGAAACTTTGGTGCATTTTTACTTGTCTATTACTGATACTGCTGTGCTTCTGCCGTTATCGTTGAAGCTGCCATGCTCTTACCATTTGTTTGTCACTGTTCAGGCTAGACAGTAGTAGGCCTGTAACGAAAAATGACCCCTCGATATTTTTTATGTTTTCACCCATTGCTTGGTTCTCCGCTAGTTTTTTTTTTTATTCAAACTGAATAGTGAGCTGTTACAACAGTGACGAAATGAAAGGATAACCGATGTAATTACGACGTTCTGTTATATAGATTTCGTAAAAAGAATGTCCAGTATAGATGATTATGTGTATATATATATATATATATATATATATATATATATATATATATATATATATATATAATGTATTTTTGTATTTGAAAAGATAAGTAGACAGTGTTATTAAGTTCAAACAAACATGCACATATACGTGTATAAATATATATATATATATATATATATATATATATATATATATATATATATATATATATATATATGGTTTCTATATGGTTCACCCATTACTTGGTTCTCCCCGCTAGTTTTTTTTTTTTTATTCAAACTGAATAGTGAGCTGTTACAACAGTGACGAAATGAAAGGATAACCGTTGTAATTACGACGTTCTGTTATATAGATTTCGTAAAAAGAATGTCCAGTATAGATGGATATGTGATTATATATATATATATATATATATATATATATATATATATATATATATATATATAATGTATTTTTGTATTTGAAAAGATAAGTAGACAGTGTTATTAAGTTCAAACAAACATGCACATATACGTGTATAAATATATATATATATATATATATATATATATATATATATATAAAAATGTATGTATGTATTTGACAAGTTAAGAAGGCATTGTGGCTATTACATCAAACACATACACTCGCATGCACATGTTTATATATATATATATATATATATCTATATATATATATATATTATATATATATATATATCTTAGGTTTGTACATTTAGTGACCACTGCTTATTGCATGAACATCCTAGAATGCTTTAGCTAGCGTCTTAGACTCGAGTCGGTTGCATCGGCGTTAGCCGAGCTCGTTGGGGAGAAGCTTATTACAATGTCTGGTTCCCAGGCTGCGGATTAATTACATAAAATGCAGGAGAAATAGTTTATGTTACTGGCTTCAAATGCCTTTCTCTCATATTCCAAGCTCTCTTGAATATATGTAAGTTCGTGCGTGCGTGTGTTAGCATGCGTTCGTTGCCCCTCGCTCTTTTAGGTTTAATTAAGACTTGATACGAATGTTTGCGAGTCTAAAACTTGCAATTTATAAATTATATATATATATATATATATATATATATATATATATATATATATATATATATATGTATATATATATATATAGATATATATATATATCTATATATATATATATATATATATATATATTATATATATATATATATAATATAATGTGTGTGTGTGTGCGCGCGTAGTTCTTGTCTTTGAATTGAGTCTCATATAATTATTGCATATTTTTGCTCTTGAAACTGGAACGGATGGTCGTATTTCTGAACACTAAATAACTGCAGGCGGTACGCGTTACGGATTGTATTCCATACGTTACCTGCGATAATATGATTTTTTCCCAAGAGTAATCTATTTCCCGTAAATAGAGGTGACCTCTGATGAAAATTAAAAGTAAGCATCACTGCTATATTGATCCTTGAGTGCTGAATCGATGAAGAATTACCCGAGTGAAAGAATAACGCAGAAGTTGTCATCAGCATCACTTCCAGCACCTTCCAGGCACTCCTCCATTCGCCTCTGTCATGCTGCACTTATTCCAGGATATGAGGGCTCTTTGTTGTCATTTGATCCAGCAAAATATAGGTCTTCTGCTTCTCCTTCCTCAAACACAACTGAATTATACTTTTACCGAGCCACCAGTATTAACACATGAATAAACCAGCTTAAAACATTCTTATCCATCTTTCCAAGTAGCAATTTCCTCATCCTCTCTCTCTCTCTCTCTCTTTCTCTCTCTCTCTCTCTCTCTCTCTCTCTCGTACGCGCAACATTCGTCATACTCAGGGCCCGTTTTTGGAAAGTTACTCTTTTATAGACAAGACTTCTTCGTGGCTTTAGCAATTCCAATTTAGCTACTACTACTACCACTCTCTCTCTCTCTCTCTCTCTCTCTCTCTCTCTCTCTCTCTCTCTCTCGCGCCTCATTACACTCGAAGAGACAAAGCGAACAATGAGAAATATGCTATTACACAAAGCTAGATATTCTGGATAGAAACCTCGTTTTTCTCGTTATGATTTGGAGCTGAGATGGTTACGGTGATTCGTCTGATATGCTGGGATAGGTTTAATACGCTTTTTATCGTTGAATGGAGGGGCATGAGGGAAGTGACACAAGGATCTCGTAGAGACAGGTTATCAGCTGACTAATTTGAATATTGATTCATGAAGTGTGTCCGTTTATCAACGAGTTAGAGCAATTTCTTTTTACGTTTAATGTTTGAGGGATTATTGATATCCACTTTTTACCTTTACTGTTTGAGGGATTATTAATATCCAGCCAATGCAGACGGGAGGGACAGGAATGAAAACTATACTTGTAAAGAGGAGAGCAAGAGCACCAAGGGAACAAGAGCAAAACACAGGGAATGAAAAACTGGAATGAATGGAGATATACATTCGCACTGGGGGCGACATGTCGGGAATAAAGCTAATTGGCAAATACACAAAGAGACAGGTAGACAGACCTTAAATCGTCATAATATGCAATTTTATTTCTTTTAAGCGTATAGTTTTGCTTGAAGTTTTATTCGTGTTTTTCTGAATACTAACGCTTGGGTATGTGCAGGAAAAGGAGAAGAAGCAGATAAATACGAAAAAAATTAGAGCAGGTAGAAAATATAAGCAGAATAATGCCATCATATAGTGAATAAAATGTGGAAATATACTAATGAGAGAGAGCAAATGAAACAGAAAATAGGCACATAATGAGAGGACAAGTAAACAGGAAGGAAAGAGAAGTGGAATAATGCACAAATAAAAGGAAAGAGAGATAATAGAAAATGTGAAAAGATATCAACACCTGTCATGGAGAGAAAGGACTTGGGGGAAATAAAAGATTCTCTGGCTCGCATTTGTAACCGGGATTAAGGAAAACAGTAGCATTCTCAGAAACAATAACCCTTACAGCCTTCGGGCATTACGTTGTGCCATTTCTCATGGCTTTTAATAAAATCAAATGTAATATAATCTGCCAACTTTTGCTGTTAGATTTTTCTCGCAGCTCAACGTGCAGTTTAAAATTACTTAGACACACTAACGCTGATTTTATATATATATATATATATATATATATATATATATATATATATATATATATATATATATATATATGACTGGTGAAAAATGCTCTTTTACAACAGGATTCCATCTAATAAAAGGAGCCCATAAAAACGGCAAAATATTGAGAGAAAATACTATATTTCATAGACTGCTGTCTCCCTCTTCAGGTAGATTAATGAGAAAAGTTACAGAAAAGGTGGTATTTATACCAAGAGATCCATCCACAGTTAAGCCTATTTAGGTCACTCCCACTGATAATCCTTCTTTATCCTCTTAAGTGATAGTTGGATGAAAACTTTATCAGTGACATCTGAATCCCATGCATCCTTTGAGATGCTCATTACCTGTCTCTGTTTAATCAATATATTTATACAGGGTGTTTCGAAATTAGAGCCACTCCTCCACAGAACAAATAGAAAATTATGAAGTTTTCTGCTTTAGCCTATCTCCAAGTACGTTATTTTAAGTTTCTATTAAGCTATTTTTCATTTTACATTTCTTGTATTTTCAGACTGAGTGACGGAGTTATATACAGCCATGGCTAACGAATTGGAGGAAATCAGATGGATTGACCGAATCTGGGCTATAACCTTCAGAGAAACCAGGGATGCTGGCGCATCCTTCATTTCACGTTCCTGGATAGCTAAACAAATTAAAAGAGATGAATTCTTTGTTTAAAGAAACTGGAACTAAAATCCATTTTGACTGTCATCACGAAAAGAGTGAGAATTTTGGAAGGCGTGAAATCCTTTCTCAGGAGTCAAAAGACATCATAGCTGAGGCAGTGGGTAGACCAAGAAAGTCTTTACATAAATTGGCACTTGAACTAGAAACAAAAAGGGGAAAGAAGAGAAGTTATAGTGCTGCATATCATGAGTTGAAAAAAAACTGGTATCAAGCCATTTCATGTTATCAGCAAGCCCAACATCACTCAGCAACAGAGAGAAGACAGTCCATGATTTTGTGGTTCATTTCTTAAAGATTGGGTTGAAGCTGACTTTCTCCATGTTGCCGCATCTGATGAATTCTTCATTTACACATTCAGGAAGCCAAATAATAAAAATGACATCATTTGGGCTGGAAATTTGGTTGATATCAGTGATGACGTGCCAATTGTGAAATTTCCTGAATGTTTGGGGATTTTTCTCTGTTTCACAGCCAAATGGTTAATGTGGATCATCAAAGAAAAAGGACAGTCATGGAATGGCGAATACTTCAGAGAAACTGTGCTTACGGGTGGAGTATTTCCTTTCCTCAAAGATCCTGGAAATGTGTTATCTGTTGAAGCTGCTTCGAAACAGTGGTATCGATTTATTCTCGTCAAGTGAATTTCCAGGTAGCTCCCCTGACCTTAACATGTGTGAAAACATTGGCAGTATCTAAAAGGATCTTGTTGAAGCGCGCACAGTAAACTAAGATGGTATACTAAGCCTTGACGACCTGTGAAGAGAGGTGACTGAAGTACTCAGGGAAATGGAGTTTGAGTCTCAGCTTTTTTGCAAGTTGCTGAAATCATACCCTTCAAGAATGCAGGCTGTGGTACAGGCAGATGGAGGCCACACAAAATATGAAATACTCAGAGAGAAACTTAAATAAAAAAATAAGAGAGAAACTAAATAAATATGTGTTCTGAATTACTTTTGTTTTTGTTCATATCAATTTTAGGTTATGCTGTAAAGGGGGAGCTCTAATTTTGAATATATATATATATATATATATATATATATATATATATATATATATGAATAATTATCACATCACCGTTATTCATATAGATCATTCGAGCTACAAATGTCCTTTAATATCTAATTCGCTCTACCTCGGAATTGATATATTTTCATATATGTACCGAAGGGGAATTTTTAGTTGATAATAATTTCGTCCCCTCATGGGATCGAATCACCGTCCAGTGGACGGGAACGAAATCAGGAATGGCCAGTGACGTTATCCAATCGGCCAACAGAGAGGCTATAAATTTTATATCGATTCTGGCCTTACAAATTCACCGTCGACCTCGGTGTTTTTGTAATTAGAATTGACATGAAACCCCCTCTACCATGTTAGCCAATTAGCATGTTTTGACCCACGTAGCCTTGTAATGAATAATTATCACATCACCGTGATTCATATAGATCATTCGAGCTACAAATGTCCTTTAATATCAAATTCGCTCTACCTCGGAATTGATATATTTTCATATATATATGTACCGAAGGGGAATTTTTAGTTGATAATAATTTCGTCCCCTCTTGGGATCGAACCACCGTCCAGTGGACGGAAACGAAATCAGGAACGGCCAGTGATGTTATCCAGTCGTCCAACAGAGGCTATGAGTTTTATATCGATTCTGGCCTTTCGAATTCACCGTCGACCTCGGTGTTTTCGTAATTAGAATCGATATGAAACCCCCTCTACCATGTTAGCCAATTTGCATGTCTTGACCCACGTAGCCTTGTAATGAATAATTATCACATCACCGTGATTCATATAGATCATTTGTGCTAATTGGCTAACATGGTAGAGGGGGTTTCATATCGATTCTAATTACAAAAACACCGAGGTCGACGGTGAATTGGTAAGGCCAGAATCGATATAAAACTTATAGCCTCTCTGTTGGCCGATTGGATAACGTCACTGGCCGTTCCTGATTTCGATCCCATCCACTGGACGGTGGTTTGATCCCATGAGGGGACGAAATTATTATTAAATAAAAATTCCCCTTCGGTACATATATGAAAATATATCAATTCCGAGGTAGAGCGAATTAGATATTAAAGGACATTTGTAGCTCGAATGATATATATATATATGTGTGTGTGTGTGTGTGTGTGTGTGTGTGTGTGTGTGTGTGTATAACTGAATCATGAAAGTTTGGAACGTGATAAATCCATAAACAAAGGTATAAGCCATGAAGGAAAAATAAACAACGGAGTTTCTGCAAGATCTTTTGACGTTCAACGTCCTTTACTCAGCAGATAAACTGACTTACATGAGGAATTGACAGTACAGGAAAGCTCGTATAACTGACAGATAGGGATTATAAGGAGATTAGTGATCCTGCCAGGCACACCATAGGGAGAAAGACCGTAACCTTTCCAAACAAGCATAAACATGGGTACAATTTAAAAAACAAAAAATATTAAGTCAATCTGCTCAGACACAAGGATAAGACAATTAAAGGATAATATAGGGTGACAGCTATTCAGAACTTTGGTAAACAAAAACTTATTCACAATACATATTCACAATACATATTAAACATACATATACAACAAAGATATCTCTAAGGCAACTAATTTGTATTTAAGTCTGTAATTATATCTTTGAGGTCATTCTTAAACATGTTACAAATACAAGGGTCTAAATGAAACAGGCCACGACTAATATTAAAATTACAATGTAAAATAAGTTGTATTATAGAAGATTCTAAAAGATTTCTAAAAGCCATCTTTTGACCTTGCAATTGCTGAACTACCAATCCAATTTATTTGGTGGTTGTTTGCCCAGTTTTTACAGAATATTTATGCTGGCTTAAATCTTACTTTTAAGCCCTTGCTTGACTGTCCGAGATAAAAAGAGGGCCAGTCCATACATGGAATTTTATATATTATGTTGTTGCTTTCCCTGGGGCCATTTTTTATTAACATTCCTTTTAGTGTGTTATTATAGGAAAAAACAAGGTTGACCTTAAAGGCTTTTAACGATGATTTAATCTTTTAGAATCTGCTATAATACAACTTACTTCACATTGTAATTTTAATATTAGTCGTGGCCTGTTTCATTTAGAATATGTTGTTTATTTTTCCTTCGTGGCGTATACCTTTATATATATATATATATTATAATAATATATATAATATAATATATTATATATATGTGTGTGTGTGTGTGTGTGTGTGTGTGTATGTACTATGCATGTTGGATAGAAGCTTAATGACTTGGGAAAGGTCCCTTTAAATCCAGCGTGTTGGTGTCGAACGCGATAATGGAAAATAGACCTGGCTGTTAGTCAACTGTGGGGATTCGCCGTCAGGATGGAGATGTGCATGGGGACAGGGACTTCATCCTACTGTATTTGCAGAACTAACCAATCATATGTAGGGTAAAGACATAGAGGTGAAAATAGACACACATATGGTGTATGTATGTATATATTGTGCACGCACACACATTATATATATATATATATATATATATATATATATATATATATATATATATATATGTGTGTGTGTGTGTGTGTGTGTGTGTGTGTGTGTGTACAAACACTTCATTTGGTTGTTTTTCTCGTTTAGGTTCATTCTCTAACAGATACCCATTGTTTATATGTCCACGCCTGGGGAAATAATTGTAAGAGGCCTGTTTTTTTATCCACAGATATTTTTACTTTTTAATTTATTTTGTTCCAACCTCTTTACTGCATATTCTACCGTGGCTTAGTCCACCGTTATTTAATAGAGAACCCAAGTATCGTATTATTATTATTATTATTATTATTATTATTATTATTATTCTTATTATTTTATTATTATTATTATTATTTTATTTGGTGTAGTCTATGCGCTTTTATTTTTATCTTCGAACGTTCCTCTATTATTATTTTATTAAATTAAGTGTAGTCGTTGTTTTTGTTGTTGTAATCTTAGGATTTTTGGTACGTATATTTTTTGTTCATTTGTACCCCTCTGAAGATATAGGCGAAATCATATATGTTCATACGCGTATGTGTATGCATATACGTGTATATATATATATATATATATATATATATAGTCTATATCAAATATATATAATATATATTAATATATATATATATATGTGTGTGTGTGTGTGTGTGTGTGTGCGTACGTATTTGCGAGAGTGCGTATGTGTGTCTAAACTTCCACATATCCTGAATTTGACGCTCCATAGAGCCAGGAGGTTCCCAGGGGAACGGCCGGAATTCATAAACTGAGAGGAAATGAGTAAACCGGGCAGAAAATACCGAGGATTCGCAGGATGGTCCCTGCGATGTTGGGAGTCCTTCGGGAGTCGCGCTATTGTCCGGGATAAATGGGAGAAAAGAAGGAGAAATAGCGTAGGGAAGATTAAAGATGTGGTGGGAGAAAAGAGGCGATGATAAAAAGTGCTTAAGAATCGCCTGAAGAAAAAGTAACGAAGGGTGAGAAAGTGAGAGACACGAATAAACGTAGAAATAATTATGGGTAATTTCGAAGAGAAAGTATAAAGGAAAGACCGAGGAGAAGGTAATGGAGAGGGAGATACTAAACGGAAATGAAAAACAGTAAAGACAATGGAGAAGATTTAAGAAAAAAATAATAAGCAAAAAAGATTAATTAAAAAACTCGGGCCCGGTGAGAAGAAACCAGATGACAATAATAATGAGGTGAAAAACCTTATAAAAATAATGCAAATAAAAGGAAAACATAAGATTAAAAGATAAAAAAGGAGAAGAAACAAAAGGTTTAACGAGAAGACAAATTTACGCTAATTTTCTTGAAAATATGATAAAAACATGAATTATTAACAGAAATAATAAGGCAGGAAAAACTGGATCCGATTGCCACTGAGTAAGGAACGAAAAGAAGGCAAAGAAATGACAGATGAAAAGATATAAAGACGAACGGAACTCAAAGGGGAGAGAGAAAAACACTTTAGGATGAAAGGACAGTAGGTGAAAACTTGAGGTAAATACTATATAAAGAAAAACTAAAGTAAATTTTGGGGAGGATTATAATTCTCCATAGGATTATGGAATGGATGTTATACCGGAATAAATGCTTTGCGTTTTTTTTTTTTTTTTTTTTTTTATTAAGGTCGATCTTCAATTTTAGCTGAAATTTTCACTTTCATTGGATTGCTTTTGATATTAATATTTTGGTAATTTTTGAAATTGCTTAGATAGATATAGATATATATTGATATATATATATATATATATATATATATATATATATATATATATATATATATAACAAAAGGAGTCGATACAAACGCCAAAACTTAGAAAGTAAGCACTATATTTCAGAGGCTGCTGTCTCTCTTTTCAGGTAAGCAATGAAACTGATTCATTACCTACCTGAAAGGAGAGACAGCAGCCTCTGAAATATAGTGCTTACTTTTTATATTTGCGTTTTCATCGGCTCCTTTTGTTATAATATATATAATATATTATATGTATTATACTATATATATATAATATTATATTATAAATATAATATTATATATAATATATTTATATATTATATATATATATATGCTAATATTTATATATATTTTATAATAATATATATATATATATAGTTATATATATATATATCATATACATATACTATGAATATATATATATTTATATATAAATTACTATATAAATATATAATTTACACGGAAGTATATTGTAGATGTGTTTGTGTTTTAATTACTTTTCCGGTTCGTTTATATTTCCTCCGTGGC
>NC_087202.1:76096192-76158692 GCF_015104395.2 Macrobrachium nipponense | reverse complement strand
AAGTTCAGGAATCTTCAAATGTATTTGTTAAAACGAGCCATCATCACCAGTCAAGACTAAAGTAAGTAATAGGTTAGAAAATCCAGGCTATCTAATGACACCATCAGCAACTTTATCGCCGGTCAGTTAAGAATAAACTGCAGATGAGACAGCTGTACAGTCTCTGCAGAACCATGTTCGCCAATTCACTGACAGTCTAAATAGGTGTACGTGTCGATGCATGGATATATCTCCCAGTGGGATGAGGAGGAAACAGTGAGGTGTCATCATGAGAATTGTGAACACTGGAATAAAAGACAAGGGATGAAAGTGAGAACGTTTTTCACATGAGCAGTACAGAGTGGAGAATTAGAAGCCTTAATATATGCAGCCTTTGCACGGAAGATGAACGTTAGGGAAGAATCAAAGGTAAAACAGAAAGGGATGTCAGCGACAAAGAATCAGAATAAAATGAATCAGAGAGAGATGTAAGGAGGTATAAGGGAAGGGAGACCCACGAATGTGGAGTTGAAAAATGAACTGATTGTGGAATAGGGAAGCGTCATTAATGGAAACTAAATAAGCAGGGATGAAGACATTTGTAAAAGGAGGAGAAGCGAAATGAATAAAAGCAACGAAATTAAAGAGAAGGACGGTGAGCCTTTTTTTTCGGGGGTGGGGGACATAAAGGATCCAAGATTTTGAGGAAATTGATGTGCTTGTATAAAAAAAGTAAGCACATCCTTCTCATTAAAATACATGGTTATATCTGCCCTAGTTAATAAACATTAAAAAGTATGTTTTTTTTTCTATTATTGTGCTCTCTGCTGGATTAATCTTTATGTTTATGTATCTGCTCCATTGGAAATAAGTACATTTTCAGAAGGCTTATGAAGGTGGGGGTACTGCTGAAAGAGGTCACGTACTGGAAAAGTTTGGGAACCGCTGCGTTAGAGGAAGGAGATAAAGAATGAAAGGTTGGAAAAGAATAAGGAAAATTTGCTGTAATTTTGAGAAGAAAATAGAAACGCAAAGCATGAGAAGCTGCTTTTAGAGAAAGATGAATCGTTGTGATAATCATGTGATAACAAATACAGTGGAAAAGTTTCAAAAATAGAGGCCTTTAGGCTCCACTCAACGGGTTACCTAATTAATGAATATGGTGCTATTAATTCGACTTCTGTTCCTGTGTGTGGAGCTACTGATATATATATTTTTTTAAGCCATGGTCATTCTTGATTCTACAGTTAGATGATGAATGTGGCTGTTACTGTTCTCTTTTTAACTTTTTTAATATACTCGCTTTTAGTGAATAGGTTTTTTTCGGTGATCAATGTATTACCTATGATTATCCTCTCTGAATGAAGACAGCTAACACATTCTAAGATAGGAAAAAGATGCAAAGACCTTAGTATTTCAATCAATGACGCCATTCCTTCATTATGATTATATCGTCTTCTTAAGCGTATCTTTAAATTCTTTTAAACAAGTGTTTGCCTCTGCTTTGTTCATGCCTTCGAGTGTAGTCTGGGCTGAAGTCCCTCTTATTTATATTTCCTCCGTAATAAGAAAGATCGGCTGAATAGAGGGGTGAGAGATGTGTATTTCTGGTGATAGAAGTTCACTCTCGACGTGGTTCGGATGTAACGTAAAAACACTACAAACAAACAAACAATACCGGCTGAAGAGAATATAATTGTGTGGGCGTCGGAATGAGCATTTGTGCATTTTGATGGCCTATATTTTGTAGACAAGTAAGCAAGGAAGTCAGTGTGAGAAGAGATGACGGAAAAGATGAGGACGCAGAGATACGACGAAGTAAAAATACCGTAGGCGAAATGATGGATCAGAGGGTCGAGATGGTAGGTTTCTCATAGAAGGAAAGGAACACGACAAGTTGTTCAAGAGGTTTTTATGACTCGGGGGTATTGAAAAGGAGGTGGAGCATAAGGCTTCTGAAAGTGCTGAATGGAATATAAATTGTTTAGGAGACGTTATATCGATAGAAATGAGGGATGAAGAGTTGCTCCAGGACCAGGTGCTTATAGTGCCAATCAGATGAAGATGTCGACTTTTTATTTTTTTATATTTATTTTTTTTTTTTTTACTGGAGAAACCTTGACGTTTGGTATCAAGCCCACTCTTGAGATCTTAGTTCGTGAAGTCAGATCTTCCGTAAGCCTTGTTTGCTTCCAGGTATAATCTCAGGTATGATCTCAGTTTCCAGTTAACTAATGACCGTTAGTTAATGACACCTTCGGCGCTTAAGACCAATGAGCATTCGTGAAACAAAGGGTGGGGATGTAAACCCGATCTCAAAATACTCTCTGACGATAACAGAGATAATATCTGTAGTTTCCCGCGTGATATATATTGTTTATATATATACGGTATATATATATATATATATATATATACTATTATATATATATATATATATATATATATGTGTGTGTGTGTGTGTGTGTGTGTGTGTGTGTATATAATATATATATATATATATATAATATATATATATATATATATATATATAGATATCACGTTTTCGTATGTGAGCGTTTTACGTAATAAGCAAAGAGTGACATGGCAACCAAATGCCACCTGCATCACCCCCTCCCCCCTTCACCAGATAGAAAACGACCATATTAGAAAAAGAAGAAAAAAAAAGTCATGATAATTAATCACCAGTTACCTTCATTTCTTCACGGGACATCTGTTTACATAAAAGAAGAGGGGAGTTGGAAATGGAATACCTACTCGAGCGATTCCTCGTCGAAAATGAAACATATCTGTGACGTCGATTCATTGCCCAACCGTGTAATTGTATCTGTGACGTCGAATCGTTCTTCAAGCGTGTAATTGCGTAACTAATGGATGTGTGAGTTTCCGTTGGCATGTGCGAGTTTGAAAATGCCACGGTGTTTGTGTGTGGCAAATTATTTTGTTCGTAACGTTTCAGAACCTAAAAACCTCTCCGAAATATCATCTCACTCTGACGAACAATTTTATTGGTGAGTGAGTTGCATTATTATTTTATTATTATTATTTTTTTTTTTTTTTTTTGCTTTTTTTTTTTTTGCTATCACAGTCCTCCAATTCGACTGGGTGGTATTTATAGTGTGGGGTTCCGGGTTGCATCCTGCCTCCTTAGGAGTCCATCACTTTTCTTACTATGTGCGCCGTTTCTAGGATCACACTCTTTTGCATGAGTCCTGGAGCTACTTCAGCCTCTAGTTTTTCCAGATTCTTTTTCAGGGATCTTGGGATCGTGCCTAGTGCTTCTATGATTATGGGTACAATTTCTACTAGCATATCCCATATCCTTCTTATTTCTATTTTCAGGTCTTGATACTTACCCATTTTTTCCCTCTCTTTCTTTTCAACTCTGGTGTCCCATGGTATTGCGACATCAATGAGTGATACTTTCTTCTTGATTTTGTCAATCAACGTCACGTCTGGTCTGTTTGCACGATCACCCCTATCTGTTCTGATACCATAGTCCAGAGGATCTTTGCCTGATCGTTTTCCTATCACTTGTCCTTTCTACAGGGAATTATCTTCACTTCCGGCCACTATCACTCTACACTGCCTTCTTGGCTCTATTTTTTACCTCTAAAGTCACTTCTTATTAGGTGGTGCTCGTACACTTATACCTGCAAGTAGCTGATGTTTCTTGCACAGGCTCCATTGGAGGGCTTTTGCTACTGAATCATGCCTCTTTTTGTACTGGTTCTGTGCAACTGCGGGACATTTGCTTTCTATGTGGTTTATGGTCTCATTTTTCGTATTGCACTTCCTACATATGGGAGAGATGTTATTTCCATCTATCGTTCTTTGGATATATCTGGTTCTTAGGGCCTGATCTTGTGCCACTGTTATCATTCCTTCAGTTTCCTTCTTGAGCTCTCCCCTCTGTAACCATTGCCATGTGTCATCGCTGGCCAGTTCTTTAGTCTGTCTCATGTATTGTCCGTGCATTGGTTTGTTGTGCCATTCCTCTGTTTGTCATTCTCCTGTCTCTGTATATTTGTGGGTCTTCGTCTACTTTTATCAGTCCTTCTTCCCATGCACTCTTTAGCCACTCGTCTTCACTGGTTTTCAGATATTGCCCCAGTGCTCTGTTCTCGATGTTGACTCAGTCCTCTATACTTAGTAGTCCTCTCCCTCCTTCCTTTCGTGTTATGTATAGCCTGTCCGTATTTGCTCTTGGTTGTAGTGCTTTGTGTATTGTCATATGTTTCCTAGTTTTCTGGTCTATGTTGCGGAGTTCTGCCTTCGTCCATTCCACTATTCCTGCGCTGTATCTGATTACTGGCACTGCCCATGTGTTTATGGCTTTTATCATATTTCCGGCATTGAGTTTTGACTTGAGTATCACTTTGAGTCTCTGCATATATTTTTTCCTGATCGTGTCCTTCATCTCTTGATGTTTTATATCCCCTCCTTCCATTATTCCCAGGTATTAGTATCTAGTTTCATCTTCAGTTCTCGTTACTTTGCCTTTTTGTATGTTGACTAAGGCGCATTTTTCTATTCCAAACTCCATCCTGATGTCCCCAGATACAATCCTTACAGTCTGGATTAGGGTATCTATTTCCTTGATGCTCTTACCATACAGCTTGATGTCGTCCACGAACATCAGATGGTTGATTCTGTTGCCTCTTTTCTTGAGTTGGTACCCGGCATCCATCTTCTGTAGTACTTTTGTCATGGGAATCATGGCTACTACGAAGAGTAGTGGGGACAGTGAGTCGCCCTGGAAGATCCCTCTCCTGATATTAACCTCTGCTAGTCTTATTCCAGAGCTTGTAAGTATTGTATTCCAGTTGCGCATTGTATTTTTGAGGAAGCTGATGGTGTTTTCCTCTGCCCCATATATTTTCGTGGTATCATGTCGAAGGCTTTCTTATAGTCTATCCATGCCATGCTTAGGTTTGTTTTCCTTCTCTTACTGTTCTTCATTACCATTTTGTCTATCAGGAGCTGGTCTTTTGTGCCCCTACACTTCCTTCTGCAGCCTTTCTGTTGGTGGGGGATGGTGTTTGTATCCTCTAGGTAGTTGTATAGCCTTTCGCTGATGATACCTGTTAGTAACTTCCACATTATTGGTAGCAGGTGATAGGCCTGTAGTTAGTGGCTATATTTCCCTTACTCTTGTTATTATTATTATTATTATTATTATTATTATTATTATTATTATTATTATTATTATTATTATTATTTCTTTGCTACGACTGTATGGGGACGCCGAGTTAGGGGCAGCTCTACCTAGTGATAGAGAGCCTATAACAAAAAAATTTCTTTACCTCAGTTATATAATAATTTAAAACGTTATTGATATTGATTTCCTTTCATGTTACAAGATGTTATGGTTTTCTCCATGGGTCTGAAACATTAATATCTTTTGATATCTTTTATTACCTCCTAGTCCTTTTCCTTCCTTGTTTCATTTTCTTTTAATATGATGTAGGTCAGTGGTTCTCAAACAATTTTAATGGGTAGCAGGAACGCAGGAAAATTATCACGCTTTCAAGGTATTTCAGCTACTTAATTGAATTCTTCTTTTAACCACAAATTACTTATGTAATTATGTTCATCCTCCCTCCACCTGGGCCCCTTCTAATGGTGCCATGGATCCCACCAGTTTAGTTTTGTGAGTGAAAAGCTGGACACATTATTTAGTTTTTTTTTTTTTTTTTTTTTTCTTTCTTTTTTTTTTTTTTTTTTTTTTACAAAATAATGAGTACATTTTCTATGTAGTTTTTTTTTTAAATAAAGTGTACATTTTCTATTAATTCTTTTCCAAAATAAAGTGTACATTTTCTATTTAGTTTTTTTTTCAAAATAAAGTGTTCATTTTCTGTTTAGTTTTCTCAAAATAAAGTGTACATTTTCTATGTAGTTTTTTCCAAAATAAAGTGTACATTTTCTACATAGCAAAATAAAGTGTAGATTTTCTATAGAGTTTTTTCCTAAATAAAGTGTACATTTTCTGTGTAGTTTTCTTCCAAAATAAAGTGTACATTTTCTATGTAGTTTTTTCAAAATAAAGTTTACGTTTTCTATGTAGTTTTTTCCAAAATAAACTACATTTTCTATGTAGTTTTTTCCAAATAAACTATATTTTCTATGTAGTTTTATCTAAATGAAGCGTACATTTTCTATGTAGTTTTTTTCCAAAACAAAATGTACATTTTCTCAGTGTCTCGAAGGATTTAAATGTTCCAAATAAGGTCGTAACGAAAAGGTTTGAGTGAGAACCACTGATCTAGGCATTAAGAAAATATCACTTGGGTAATTTCAGTGTGAATCAACGTTTTCATTTATATTTATGTAACGTCCAAATCAATGGAACGTTAACCTACTGTCTAGTCCAGACACGAAGAATACAGGTGGGTGGGAGTTTAATTTTCTGTATGTAATTGCTTTTAGATAAGTCTATTAGAAACGTTATACAAATAAAGACAGTGTGATAAACCTCTGTTGCTCTGACAGATTGTTCAACACAGACTGGCGTTGGAATAGACTGAGAAATGTGGGCTGGGCTGATTGTTCAACATAGACTGGCGTTGGAATAGACTGAGAAAGGTGGCCGGGTCATAATGTCTCGGTAAACTGTTTCAGTAGTAACTGGGGACATTTATTTTCCCTAACGAAGCTTTATGGAGGTTCAGAGTTTAAATGAGGCTGCTTACTTGTTTGCTTGGCGACATCTGTCACGCTGATGTTTTTCCTTTAAAAGCTATTCGTGGATTTAAGTGAATTATATCTTCTTTTTGGAGTGGGGGGGGGGGGGGGGGGGGGGGGGGGGGTGGGGGTGCGGGGGGGGGGGGGGGGGGGGGCTGTTGGGGGGGGGGGGGGGGGGGGGGGGGGGGGGGGGGGGGGGGGGGGGGGGGGGGGGGGGGGGGGGGGGAGGGGGGGGGGGGATTGCCAGGCAACAGGCCAAGGATATATTCATTAGGTTTTCTAGATAGCTACTGATACGGATACGTATGCGGTTACGGATACGGATAAGTATACGTATTCATAAGCGGTTACGGATACGGATAAGTATACGGATACGTATGCGGTTACGGATAAGTATGCGGTTACGGATACAGATGAGTATGTGGAAACGGATACGTACGCGGATATGAATACGTATGCAGGTACGGGTACATACGTGGATACGGATACAGATAGGTATGAAGATAAGGATATTTGTACAGATACGGATAAGTATGCGGATATGGATACTTATGCGGTTACGGATACGGATAAGTATGCGGATACGCATGTGGTTATGGATACGGATACGTATGCGGTTACGGATACGCATAAAAATGCAGATATGGATACTTAAGCGGTTACGGATACGAACACGTATGCTGATTCACAGTGGTGATTGTGAGGTTGGTTAGTGGAGGCATTCTCTCCCCGGATGCTCGCTCGTTACTTATTGTAATATTCATTCCATTATTCTTTTTGGAGAATCGTAAATCACCTGGGTTGATTTAACTCTTAATTCAATTCTACGTCATATTTAAAAAAATGACGCCCTTGTGATTCACGTAGTAGTTCAAGTATATGGGTATTCCTGCTATTATGCTCATGTCCTTAGTAGATATATATATATATATATATATATTATATATATATATATATATATATATATATATATATTATAATATACGATACGGTGATTGGTGTGTATGTTCGCGTGTTTATTTATCTGTTTGTTGATTTATCCTTACTTAATTTATATAGTGTTTGTGTTTGTTTTGATTATTTTTTTTTTTTTTTCATTTTATCAATATTATTTTTTTACTCTTTTAGAGACATTATAATCGATGGACCGATAGCGTGCAAATGAATAACCTTTAGGGATTGCTCTATATGAACGTGTTTGCACACAGTATTATCTATAATAATAATATCGAGAAAGGAATACAGTCGTCGGTAATTTTGCCGCTAAAAGCGTTCATTGGACCACGAAGCGTATAATTACCGCAATAAATAACACGCTTGTACGTAGTCAAACGATGATGTGGGTGTTTATCGCGCGATGGTACATTACCAATTCTGGGTGGGGGTACCTGCACGATTTCCCAGGGGCGGGACGTGGGAGGGAGGGAGTGACGGGGTGACGGTGGGTGGTTACGCTGAGCGTATTCTGTTTCGATTAATGGGTTTTACGCCTAGGTAGTCGGAAAACAAAATCGAACCTAGCACAATTTACTCTTTATTAAAAAAAAAATATGGAATCTAGCACAAGTTACTCTTTATTTAAAAAATATAGTCTAGTGCAAGTTACTTTATTAAAAACAAATCGAATCTTGCCCAAGTTACTCTTTATTAAAAAAAATTCGAATGTGTTATTCTTTATAAGAAAAAAATCAAATCTAGCGCAAGTTACTCTTTATCAAAAAAAAAAAAAAAAATAGAATCGAGCACAAGTCACTCTATATTAAAAAAAAAAATCGAATCTAGCAGAAGTTACTCTTTAAAAAAAAATCTAATCTAGCACACGTTACTATATAGTAAAAAAAAGAAAAATCGAATCTAGCACAAGTTACTCTATTTAAAAAAATCGAATCTAGCACAAGTTATTCTTTATTTTTAAAAAATCGAATCTAGCACAAGACACTCTTTATAAACTACGTATATATGTGTGAGTGGAAGAGAGAGAACTGATATTGCATGATTTTCGGTTATAAGATCGATAATTATGTTTCTCTTCCATATATTTTTCTTTTCTGGTCGGGATTTCTCTTATAAATGTGTATGTGTATGTGTGTGTGTGTGTGTGTGTTTGCGTATCACGAGATATGATAGTGTAAAATATAGGCAAAGTGGCCATGGTGAAAGTGAAGAAGTGGAGTGCAAGAACTTTCGTCTTCACTCTAGGGCCCCTCTCAAACCCACTTTTTGTGAGTGCTATAAAGGAAAGGAAACGTCTTGCAATCTATTATATATATATATATATATATATATATATATATATATATATATATATATATATATAGTATATATATATATATATATATATATATATATCAATACATACATACATACATGCACACACATATGCATACATAGGCTCTTGTTGACGAATAGAAACGACTGCAAATGTCAACTTTTTTTGTTTTGTTAATAGTAACTGGAATTCATGACGATTGTGATCATTATGAATTTTTGAGTTCGAAGTTTTTTTCATTTAGTTTGTAATTTTTAATTTATTTGATATTATATTATCTAAACTTCTGAAGACAGCTGCAGATGAGTTTCCCCACTTGTTGCTTTCTCTCTCTTTCTCTCTCCTAGCTTTGTCGTTTTTCCGTTTATACGTATATAAATCTTTAGGATTCATATCAAGGAGTGAGCTTACAAAATTCTCTCTCTCTCTCTCTCTCTCTCTCTCTCTCTCTCTCTCTCTCTCTCTCTCTCTCAAATCGAAATTTGGAGACCACTCAGTACTTTTCTTTCGAGGTATTTCACTGACAGATTTCCCAAGATACCTGCCACTGGTGGTACTGCTTCTCGCTTATAAAGAAGAAGAAGAAGAAGAAGAAGAAGAAGAAGAAGAAGAAGAAGAGGAGGAGTCGAAAATGGAGGAAGATATTGACGCCAACTCCATCTCTTGCATGACTTTCATGTCGTTCACGACAATCACTTTTTCCCCCGTTAAGACGCGTTGATTGATAGAGGCCTGATCGTTTTTACGGAGAACGATAATTTCTCTCGCATACATCGCAAATGTAGCGTCTCGATGGAGAGAGAGAGAGAGAGAGATAGAGATATCCAGCCAGTCTCTCTCTTTTTTTTTATATTGTTTCACAGTTTGTATAAAAATAGTTGAAAAGGAGAGAAAAAATGGACAGAAATAAGGCGTTGTTTTTTTTCTTTTCTTTACGGAAGAAGAGTAGAAAAATAAAACGCCGATAATGTACATTCTTTGTAAATGTAAGGCGGAACATCATGACGAATGAGGAAGAGGAACTGCGTCTTTTCAAGACTTTCCCAGCAGTAGTCATTTAGCATCATCTCTCTAAAGAATGACAGAGAGAGAGAGAGAGAGAGAGAGAGAGAGAGAGAGAGAGAACGGATAAAAATGACGCTCCGGCCCGAAGACTGTGAATGAGTCCTTTTCCCCGTAATGAGGGAAGTTTTAAGACGCTTATCTGGATGAAAGCAGAAAGATTAATCGATGCTTAGTGAGAATGAAAAAAGATTGCTCGTATTGGATCTCTCTCTCTCTCTCTCTCTCTCTCTCTCTCTCTCTCTCTCTCTCTCTCTTGAGGAGCCAGGGACCGACCCTGTGAGAAGAAACGGTTTTGTATGTATATATATATATATATATATATATATATATATATATATATATATATATATATATATATATATATATATAGATATATATATACATATATCATATATATATATACACAGACTATATGTACACATGTATATATATATATATATATATATATATATATATATATATATATGTGTGTGTGTGTGTGTGTGTGTGTGTGTGTGTTAGTTTGCCGGTAGACTGATGAGTGTTTGTAAGGGAGAGAAAGAGAGAAGTTTCTCTCTCTCTCTCTCGCTCTCTCTCTCATCTCTCTCTCTCTCTCTCTCTCTCTCTCTCTCTCTCTCTCTCATCGTCATCACAGTCAATCTAAGTTTGGCTCTCCTTTTACCAGGACGATCGAGGCATTCCATTGTCATAGTTTTTGTACCTTGATCGCTTCCAAGCTCCCCCGGAAGGCTGAAGGAATCTCTCCTCTGTTATCCCGTGTGTATGTGTGTGTTTCAGACTCGATTGCTTTCCCTTAATTCCCAGATATTCTTGGCTCTTTTCCCCATTCATGGAAAGTGGATTTAACGCCAGTTTCGGCGGACTTACGTTCGGGGTCTTATACCTCCATCTTCGGTTGCGTGTATTACATATATTTATACCAGTGCTTGGGTGTCTTGTCTGTTTTAGTAAGAGGCATATACAGTAACGCCTCATTTGTATTTATTAGTTTCATTCTTTTTTTTTTTTCCTTGGCTATCATGGAATTGTCATATTTAATCTTTTAGTAAATCTCTAAAATTGAATGTTGACTATAAAGTACTGGTTCATTTTTGTTAGTAACTGTAAAATTGTTGCTATCAGTTAGATATCTAAAAAATATCGAGTGCAGACCCCGCCACCCAAGCCCCCCCCCAACCCTCGCTTAAAGCGTCTGTTAAAAAGAACTGCTACTAGTTACTGAATTTATGTGAGAGAAAGAAATAATTCAAAAGGAATGATTCAGTAAAAGACGAAGGGTTTTGCCCCAATCACTAGCTTAAACTGATTTTGTACGAGAATTCAGCGACAAGGCAGTTTCAGAAGCGTTATTGGGGGGATTTTTTTACAATTTGTTTTGTTTGGAGTTTGGGTTGAAAACTGATGAGTTTAGATTTTTTTTTTTGAGACCATTGCGCTCTTTGTGGACATTTTAAAGGCGAGAACTTCTAGTGTTCTCAAACGTAGAATTCTGTATGGTGTGATGCATCGGTTATTTTTCAAAAATTCGTCGGAAATTATTCGCACTAGATCTTCGTACGGGAGGATGTCAATTGTTCATATATATATATATTATATATATATATATATATATATATATATATTTTATATATATGTGTGTGTGTGTGTGTGTGTGTGTGTGTGTGTGTGTGTGTGTGTGTTTGTGTGTGAGTGTGTGTGCGCGTGCGTTATATATATATATATATATATATATATATATAATATATATATATATATATATATGTATATCATAGATATATATATATATAGATATATATATATATATATATATATATATGATATATATATATAGATATATATATAGATATATATATATATATATATATATATATATATATATACATATATATATATATATATATATGACGAGTACATCCGTTGAAATCAGTTTATATTATAATATATTATTATATTTATTTATTTATATATATTATTACTAATGACACTCTTATTCCATTATGAGGGATTTCCATTGCAGGTCGAAGAATTAACTGCGCACGAAAATGCCAACATTTACTAATACCTATTAGAATTTCATTTAATTGATCATTCTGTTCTGTTTTACGTAATTGAAGCTATGAATGTATTAAGCTTTCCGTCATAATGGAAATTATATAAACTGATGGCGCTCATTTCCCCATAATTGTTGGTAATTACAACGAAAAATAATTGTTTTCATGGCAAATGTCTAATATATCTTATTAGTCTTGTTTACTGCTTGTATTAAAAAATCAGCAATAGGTCATGTGCCTCTAGAAAGTAAAGTAGTATATCAATCTATTTTCATTTTTCTAATTAAATTTTTCGGTGACAGATGAAAAGCTGTGAATTTTTCGTATTTGTATAAAGTCGATTATTATCTTACTGAACCTTGTATTTAAACAGGTCATCAAGAACTTCAGTTATCGTTGAATGTCTTTGAAATGAACTTATATACTTCTTATATTTTAAATAGCATTTTAAAGACATCCTTTGTTTAAGGATATTCTGGGGGCTGTATTTACCTCATGATTCTAAATAAAAAAAGTTTATGATCTTTGAAATTGTCCATGCTTGCATGTGTATACATGCCTACATCCTGCATATCGCACGTTTATTTTATATGAATAGTAAACCGCACAACTTGATGTATGTATGAATATATGTATTTATGTATATTTATGCGCTAGTTCTTCCTATCCGCATACCGGTATGCTAGGGATTTTGACTATTCATTAGTTTTTCAGAGGAAAGTACGGGGAACCATTCCTCTGTAATTATTTTTGATGTGTGCCGTCAAATAATTCATAATCATTTAATTGCGCGACGTGAAAGCTTAATGTATTTCGCGTAATTATTCATATAGCATCCGGGGCAGTTCGTTGATGGCTTCGCTAATTCCGCCTAATCTGCATGAAGCGGACGCAGATGTGTTCCCCATTATACAGGAGCTTTCCATTGTTAGGTGATTTTACGCTGTAGGTTTTTCGTAGTTGAATTTATGCCGTAGCTCTCTAAACGTCTGAGTGAATTTATGCGGTATCTGTCTCGCAGTAGATTAAATGTATGCGCTAAGTTTTCATATTTGCATTTACGCTTCGGCGTTGGACCGAAATTATGCAGAGGCTTTTGGAGGCTGAACGAGTCTGTGAGTGAATCTGTAATCGAAATTATACGGAAACTTTTTGACGTTGGATCAAGTTTTATAATATGTAAAGAGTGAATTTATAATACAGCTTTTCATGCTTGACTGTATTTATATAGTTGGTTTGAGTAGTTTAATGAACACTACAGCATTTTATGTTTTCATGATTATGTACAATAGTCTTTCTTATTGCAGTGGAATTCTATAGGTTAATTTTAACTGTATCTTTTCGTTACTTTAATTTACGAGGTACCTTTGGTAGTTAAGCGCATTTATTCTATACTGTGGGGTAAATGTACAAAATCAAACAGCAGATCATCGAATAAAGTGAATTTATTCAGTACCGTAGTTCTTTCCCCGAGTGATTATACTTGAATTTCGAAAGTATCTCGGAAACGAAACTAATTTTGATACATTGCGAGCAAATTTAAGAGCAGTGTTTGAGTTAACCTCTTGCTCTCAAATCTGGCCACGAGGGCAAAGGTCTCCCTTCGAAGGGCCGCCATTTGCAACCCCTTTCATTCATTTTACTGTATTTCTGTTCGTGGCCTCTTTCTTCCATCTTACTTTTCATCTTCTGTAACGCCGTTCAAACCTTAATACTCTCAGCTTTCACCTCAGGGCTGAATGACCATTTCGGTCCCAGCTTGTGGCCTCTGGCAGTAATTATATGTCCCACTTCACGAGAGCGAAGGAATCCAGTATTTCGAGGTTGAACCTGTCTTTTAATTTATCCTTAATAACCTGTTCCCCGTAAGATTAACAACGCGTCCTTGCTTTCCAAGTGAATTTATACATGGATAGTTAACCACTAAAGGTTGACGCATGGGTGCATAGGCTTCCGTACCTCCTCACCAGTCATTAAAGCTTCAAAAAACTTTACATAGAGCCAAGGAGCAGCCACAATGGGTCGAAATGGGACCCGAAAAAGTCGCAGACCGAGAAAGTCAGTTTGATTAGTGTGTGTGCGTGTACCGAGTTTATTTATCTGAGAAAAGAGTACTGTGTAGGGAATAATACACCCCAGGGAGTTTAGTTTTCATTATCGTTGTAATTATCATTATTGTTTACTTTTCATTATCACGTAAAATGGTCTGTCAACAATATGTGCATATAGTATATATTTATATTTATTTATAAACGTAATTCTCTGATTCTCAGTAACAACGTGTTTGTGTGTGTGTGTATATACATCATATATATATATATATATATATATATATAATATATATATATATATATATATATATATATATGATGTATACTGAAATTACTGAATTTAAATTAGTGACATTTTAAAACGGACATGTGCAAACTTAGTAACAACGCGTCCGTGTGTGTATACATCATATATACTATATTATAATATATATATATATATATATATATATATATATATATATATATATATAATTTCGAAATTCAAGCATAATTGCTCAGAGAAAGAACTACGGTACTGAATAAATTCACTTTATTCGAAAATCTGCTGTTTGATTTTGTACAATTACCCCAACGTATAGAATAAAATGCGTTCGACTACATGAACAAAATCTCGCAAATTCACTCAACTACAAAAGGTACCTCGTAAATTTAAGGAACGAAAAGATACAGTTAAAATTAACCTATAGAATTCTACTGCAATAAGAAAGACTATTGTATATAATCATGAAACCATAAAATGTTGTCGTGTACATTAAACTACTCAAACCAACTATATAAATACAGTCAAGCATGAAAAGCTGTATTATAAATTCACTATTTACATATTATAAAACTTGATCCAAAGTCAAAAAGTTCCGTATAATTTCGATTACAGATTCACTCACGGACCCGTTCAGCTACCATAATTTCGGTCCAACGCCGAAGCGTAAATGCAAATATGAAAACTTAGCGCATACATTTAATCTAATATGTGTGTGTGTGATGTATACACACACAGACACGTTGTTACTAAGTTTGCATATGTCCGTTTTAAAATTTCAGTAATTATGGTCGACTTTCAGTAATGTATAATCTTCTATAACGTGAGAGTAGCTTAAAACCCAAAGATATATTTTTAGTTTATATTTAATCAGGAAGGAGAGCTTTTGTTCTATGACTTGAAGCTTTACAATTTTTATAAAAGGAAAAAGATTAAAAATGTTAAACTATCATGCGGATTATTTTCTGTTAGTCGTTCAGTTCCAAGAAAATGTCAAGAGACTTATGGGATTATTATTATTATTATTATTATTATTATTATTATTATTATTATTATTATTATTATTATTATTATTATTATTATTATTATGAATGAATAGGAGACCCTCTTTGAAGCATGTCTTGTTCAAGGTTATTGCTGCTTCAGCTGCATTGATTCTGTAGAGTTTACCTCTATGAAATAAAATTCATATTTTACCGATCTCTTCTTTCACAATGCCCAGCATTGGTGTGTTACCCACCAGTCTTAGTAAGGATGAGAAAATATTTATCAGGAGAATAGAAAAGAACCTCTACAAAATCAATGCAGCTGAGGCAGAAATTACCTTTAACAACACATATTATTATTATTATTATTTATTGTTTTCCATTAACAAGACATATTATTATTTTTTCCCTCTCTTTCTCTTCAAATCCGGCGTCTCGTGATATTGTGACATCAATGATTGATACTTTCTTCTTGATTTGTTTAATCAACGTCACGTCTGGTCTATTTGCACGTATCACCCTATCTGTTCTGATACTATAGTCCTAGAAGATCTTTGCGTGATCGTTTGCTATCACTCCTTCAGGTTGGTGCTCGTACCACTTATTACTGCAAGGTAGCTGGTGTTTCTTACACAGGCTCCAATTATTATTATTATTATTATTATTATTATTATTATTATTATTATTATTATTATTATTATTGTGTAATAAGGGATCCACAATAATAAATAAAGTGTTAAATGTTCGTGTATTATTTACAAACACTTTATAAATGCTTTCGAACCCTTCGAAGTGTTTATAAATCATAAACGAGCTTGTAACCTTTTTATTATTGGGAACCCCTCGTCATAGAGATTTTTTCCCAATTATTATTATTATTATTCTTAGCATTTGATAATTAATTTCGAATAAACCTCGAAAACCTTCTTGATAAGAATAAAACTTTTTGAAGATTTAGATAATTTGGGATTAAGAGTGAAATCCCCGTATGTAATCAAAACAGAAAATAGATAGAGTAGTAAATTATAGTATGGGAATGGTGGTGGTTAATCTTCATACTGTTTGCAACATTTCCTTCCCAAAAGAAATTTCTGGTATTAATATTTACATCAGGTTATTTATGCTTTAAATAAAGAAAATGAGAAGAAATCTTCCTTCGAGGAACATTAAACCTATTGTTAAAACCGGTACTAATTAAATCGTCATTTCTCAAAGAGATTGACTAAGCAAATTTTTCTTTTCTATTTCTTTGCTTCTTTGAGTGAAGTATGCTAATTTCTCTCCACTCAACCCCTACTGGTGAACTTCTCTCTCTCTCTCTCTCTCTCTCTCTCTCTCTCTCTCTCTCTCTCTCTCTCTCTCTCTCCCCTGATGTTCCTTTTCTTCTTACCTCATTTGTTCGAGTCATTAGACAACCTGTTTCGTCCATCCATGGTCTTCCTTTACTGAACATCAGACCCCTGTCAGTCCTCTAGCGGAACACTACCATGTTGGTGAAAAACATGCTTTCGTACAACAACTAATAGGCAACTACACTCTTACCTTTTTATTAGGAGGAACGATGCACCGCTTTCCAAATTGAGTACCTCGTCCACTAGTTTCATATCTGCTTCCTTAATAGGGGACTAATTATTGGTTGGAGAGAGACGCCGCTTTCATTAGCCCTTGTTATTCATCATTTCCTTGGAAGGAAGACTCGGGTTGACTGGGCATCATTTCTAAGACCTTCCTTTTAATGAGGATTTTGAACCAATCCGTCTATCGAGGACCTGGGTGGGTTTTTCCCTAAGACCTCTCCCACACTCCGCCTCAAAAAATCGCTCCTGTTCCTTCACTAATCTTCATATTCCTTCATCCCCTCCGTACCTCCGTAATCTAAAAACTCTGCCCACTCGGCTTCCCAGTAGATATAATTGACTAACGCAAATAATTAGCTTTTAAACTTTATATTAGATGTTGAAGATTGTATCCTCACTTTCTTTGTGAATTAAAGAATGGATTACCAATAATTAACTGGAGTGTTAAACTTACAGTGTTGTTGATTCAGTTTTTTTTTTTTTTATGGAACGACCATTTAAATTTAGTCGGAACCCGTCGATAAGAATAAAACCAAGATTTCTTCAGAAACTATTTGAAGAGAAAGAGAATTTTGGATTAAGAATGAGATGGAGACCAAGTAACTGCTAAACAATAGAGAACTTGGGAAGTGAAAACCGTATCCACGAAGCGGCGGAGTGAGTTAAAGACAGAGGTGAGTGGTCCAGTGCTTTTGAGTAGTCAGAATGTTGTGATCGGTCACTCCTTATTGTGGGGAACAGTCTACGTATAGATGTTGCAGTAATCCGTTGGGTGTTAAGGTTAGTAGGTACGGTTGGCTTCCTAGGTTTTGGAAACTCCTCAAAGCGAGCTAAAGGATTTTCATTACGATTATGGTAATATCCTTATGCTTAGCACATGAGAAGATGTTGGCAACGCTGCTCGTGGCACAGTATGTTTACCATATGATTATATTAAGTTAATTGAGTAACAGTATTTTACAAAAAACATTCCAGAGTTACTAGATGCGTCACATGGAACTTTTCCGGCCTACCGCCCACCATTACACCCTTCTGTAAATGGGTACTAGAGTCTGACGTGGTCCAGAAAAGGCTCCTCAGGTTAGGAACTTATCCCGAGAGCTTGCTGAGAAATTAGTAAGCTTTGCCCTTCTGGTGCCACCTCTGCAAAGGGGAAAGAGAGAGAGAGAGAGAGAGATATATATATATATATATATATATATATATATATATATATATATATATATATATATATATATATATATATATATATTTATATATATATAGTTTTTTTTTTGCCACGAAGGAAAAAAATTGAAAAAACGAGTTGGCCGAGTACTTTCGGTCCTATTCGGACCCTTTACTGAATAGGACCGAAAGTACTCGGCCAACTCGTTTTTTTTCATTTTTTTCTTCGTGGCAAAAAAAAACCTTTATTTATACATAGCATCACGTTTTATATACTTCGTGATCAAGTTGTATATATATATATATATATTATATATATATATATAATTTATATATATATATATATATATATACGTATATACAGGGTGTCCTGTAAAGTCCCATTACCATTACAAGTATTTTGTTGCTCAGAATGGTTCTGGGTCTTTATGGACACCATATAGAATATTATTATATATCCTATATATAATCATACCCCCCCCCCCCCCTATTTCGTCATATATATTATCATGTATTATATATATATATATATATATAGTTATAGTGTGTGTGTGCATGCGGGCGTGTGTGTGTGTGTGTGTGTGTATATATACTTAAATTTGTCGTCTTGAATCTTGAATATAAGGAATACTGGCAAATCATTTCTTACGTGGAACAGAACTAACAACAGGTGAACTAATAAGTTACTTGTTTAAAAACGATATGTTGACGATACCTTTATTTTGTTTAAATCACCTTTCCACGCAGACCAGTTTTTTCCTCCTTCATTAATAATTTACCTCCTAATATAATTTTACTTTAGAAGGAGAGGCTCATAATCAGATATATATATCCCTTTTTAGACGTATTGGTTTCAAGGTATGGTGATCGTTTTAATACCACTGTCTTCACAAAAAAAAAAAAAAAAAAAAAAAAAGACGTTTCCTGGTCTTAGTTCCTGTTTTGACAGGGCTTGTTTTTTATGGATTTAAAATGAGCTCAATATCTACGCTGCTTTACAGGGCATTCTCTTTGACCTTGGCCTGGGCTTCTTTTCATAAAGAAGTTGAATTTTTATGCTGATACTTTTCTGATAATTGCTTTTCTTCCTCAGTTTTTCTATAAACATTGTAAGAGATTTTCAAACAAGAAACTCATTAGTTCGCCTGTTGCTAGTACTGTTCCACGTAAGAAATTATATGCCAGCATTCCACATATATATATTAATATATATATATATATATATATATATATATATATATATATATATATATATATATATATATATATATATATATATATATATATTATATTCACTATATAGTTCATATTCATTTGCAGAATAGTCGTGAAAATGCTTCATGTAAAGCTATTCAGAATTGTTTATTTCAAAATTCGTTTTCGTAATGAGAACAACAACCTACATGACGTGTATAATCACATTTTTCTTTCATAATTGATTCTGTTTGTTTCAACCGTATTGTTGTGTTACGAGTTAATTATGTTTTGGCGTTGCTTCCGCAGTGAGACTGTGTGGGTTCGAATAAACGAGTGCCGTTATCATTATAGTGTAATATGCATGCATGCATACATAGATACATGCATACGTACATACATACATATATATGTATATATGTACTTATATGTGTGTCTGCTTTATACACAGTAATTTTACGGAGGAAGATCAATTCAATTCGGATGTAAGTTTTAGCTGGAAATGAAATTTTTTTTTATTGTAGCTCGTAAGTGTAATTAGGAAAGTGAGTTAGATACGCACAGCATATACCTATGTCTAGGAAATACATGAAAAGTGGGCAAAGGTCAAAAGTGCCCCATTAGGAAGAGCATTAGAAGGGTAAGCAAAATTTGGGCTGAAGTCACAAGATTAGTAGGGCGAGTCTGAGGGTACCCTGAGGGTATCACGAAGGAAAAGAAAACATTACTGATGGGATGAATCAATTAGGGGTTTAGCAAAGCAAAAACAAAAACATAAAGATTAGGTTGCTTGAGATGCTGTTGCATAGCGGTAGAGACAGCCAAGCGCAGGCATGTAAGAGGATGGCTGATCTTGTCAAGAAGAAAATAGCTAATATAAACAAGCAATCTAGGGCGAAGATGATTCTCGACAGTAGGGTAAAAATGTCTCGAGAGAAAGCTGGATTTGACAACAGAATATTCAAATGGAGAGATGCAGGTCTGGTAAATGGCTGTATATATATATATGTGTATATATATATATATATCTATATATATATATATATATGTATATATTATATATATATATATATATATATAATATATATACATATATATATAATATATATATTCATATCTATATACATATGTATATATATATATATGTGTGTGTGTGTGCGTATGTGTGTGTGTTTGTTCGTTTGTGAGCCCGCGCGTTCGGTGACGCAAATGCATGTGAAAGAAAGACAATTCCACTGAAAAAAGGACATAACCTAGAAATAAATGGCTTCAATTGCAATGACGTCGTTTCCAGTAAATCACAGGAGTTTCTCTCTGACTCTCTCGGTTGCGTTCATTTCATTTCCATCCCTGACTTTGGTTCCTACTAATTTCTTTTCTCTTTCCCATTTAGCTCACAAAAGACTCAGATAGCGCTGGCGGTTTTAATGGCTAGATATATTTCCAAGCTGGAATATATAGCCGGTGCCAGAATCAAAGAGATGTATGAATGATGCTGCTATTTTTACGGTCAGTGTATGTATCGAGAGAGTTATTGTTTTTCAAAAAGCAATTTCTACGGCTTTATTCGATTGATGGAATGGGGCTCTTTTGTGTTGATATATATATATATATATATATATAATATATATATATATATATATATTTATATATATTTATATATTATAATAATATATATATATATTAACAATTGCATGTATTTAATTTAAATTCACTTATATTTATATTATGAAAGTAAATGGATGATATATATATTTATATATATATAATATATATATACATATATATATATATATATATATATATATATATATATATATATATATATATATATATATATATATATATATATATATATATGTTAACGAGTGCATGTAGTATTTAATTTAAATTCACTTATATACAAGTAAATAGATGGAGTGTTTTTCAAATTCAGGTGTTTTGTTCTTTTATATATATATATATATATATATATATATATATAATATATATATATATATATATATTATAATATATATATATAGTAGGATTACTTCTATTAACTCGTATAGAGAATGCCTTAAAATCACAGGAATAGAGAAACAAATCAAAAGCACTAACAGAAAAATATAACGTTTCGACTTAGTTGCGTTGCCTGTTAATACGTGTAGCTCATTTACCCTCCTACGTGTTCATCCAATTGCATTTACAGATCTGATATTTGGAAAATAGTTCAATAATCCTTTAACGAGTTTAGAGTGAAAGACATTTAATTAGTTTACCGCCATCTGCTGTTAATTGCGTCGTATTCCTAGCGTTGTTTACCTGCCAGTTTTATTACCAATCACAGCCAAGCCGTGACATTTGATCAACGTCATATCTTGTAGTAGCGACGCCAACATTACAAACCCGGTCAGTCAGTCAAGTAGTCCATCAGCTGACAATAAGCTTAGCGCCTCAGTGGCGTGGTCGGTATGGTGTTGGCGTGCCACCTCGGTGGCTGTGAGTTCGATTTTCGAGCATTCCATTGAGGAGTGAGAGATTCGTATTTCTGGTGATGGAAGTTCACTCTTGACGTGGTTCGGAAGTCACGTAAAGCCGTTGGTCCCGTTGCTAAATAACCACTGGTTCCATGGGACGTAAAGATACCCTACAAACAAACAAACAAACAGAACATTAAGCTCATCACCTCGATAACAGATTTTATTTGACGCTAGTCAACTTAATGCAGTCAGTCGATCAGTTAACCTTCCCCACCTTTATTCCTCCCTCTCATTCACACTATTGGCTTCTTGGGGCTGTTAGGACCCATTGCTGCACACACCAGAATCCCTTTAGGTGTTGACCAGTCCTATGGTTCCTTGATTTTAGTAAATCTGTGGCGAATATTATATATCCTGGCACTCATTGGTGGTCACCATTACCAATATTGGTACAGCTTAGTTTACTTTTTATTGGGTTTTAGCCGTGATTGCTTATCGTTACCGGATCAGTGTTATAATTCGGGTAGAGAGGACTGTTACGGGCTAGAGCAGGAGTCAGTGCGGTTATAATGCTAGCTCACTCAAAAATAACAAAAACAACACAGAGCATTAAGATGGACGATAGCCATCAGAAAAGTTGAATACCGAAAGGGTCTTTTATATTAGTAAGAAAAGAAAATACTTCTGTAGCTATATTTGAGTGTGTATGTATGTATATATGTATATGTATATATATATATATATATATATATATATACTATATATATATATATATCACAAAATTCTCGTAAGAAGATTAGTGAAAACCGGGACTTTGAACAAGTACTTTCGTAGTGTATTCTGCATTTTCAGTTCACACTGAATACAATAGAATTTGACAGACCTCTATATAAGAAAAACAGAAAGGAGGCGGGGATACAGTTTGTTAATCTGGGCGGCGTGTTCTTTAAGCAAAATAGACAAGGAAAGAGGATCAAGGTATAATCCAGTATGGAGATTTAAATTCCTTGTTGACGTGGATATATATGTATATGTGTGTGTGTGTGTTTGTCTGTATATAGTAGACAGATAGATATATATGTGTGTGCGTGTGTTTGTGTGTGAGAGAGAGAGAGAGAGAGAGAGAGAGTGAACGGAGAGAGGAGAGAGAGAGAGAGAGAGGATGATGGAGAGAGAGATACTTGATGAGAAACAAACTATTTTAAAATGTGTTTACATAGGTTTAACGGCAGTGAGTGAAAAGCAAAAAAAATTCTATCGGTTCTCTATATGTCATAAAAATGACACAATTTGCGGATGTTTTTTCGTGTGCATGTAAACTGATTACTTAGTCGTACGCAATCTTGTAGCATTCAGATCTTATTGTGACCAATTCCTATATGAAGCAAGGACACTTGCTCCTTTTAATATCTAATTATAATCAATTGCTCTTCCATCTGCAAAATATTTGCATTTCTAATTCATCATCTCATAGATGTATCCACCTAATAAAAAAAATTCTTTCAAACGCTAAGAAAACTAAAAATATATAATTCGAAGTTGAAAATTGACCCACATTTATTTGGAACGAAAAGCTTTTCACAGGGTCCAGATCTACCGTCGGCTATTTCTTAGAACTGAATGCCGTTCCTAGAGACTTTTGAAGTGAACTGGACTACATCAAATTCGTTATTGCTTTAGGGCCTGGTTTTGAAAGCAAAGTCCAAATAGAAATCTTGTGGAGAGAAGGGGTCGAGGAAAAGGAAGGAATATTACATGGCATGGACATACAATCCGGGGAATAGGGGACTTCACTGAGAGAGAGAGAGAGAGAGAGATTAAGTTAAAAACGAATGGGAAAGAGAAGGAGGGACGGGTGATTGGAGGGAGACGAAATTATGAAAAGGGAATATGAAAGAGAGAGAAGGATAATTTATGCCGGAAGGGAAAAATAATTAGGCAAGGAAAATTCATAGACAGAGGAAAATATTATACGATCTGTTCCGAAGGGTCGCACTTTACAGGAAAAACGTAAAAATATGACAACGATAAAACAGGGACAATGTTTCCAAGGTCCGATTACGAAAAAAAAAAAAAAAAAAAATAAGTGGACGTCTAGGACCCGGAAGTGAAATAGGTATTCGAAATTGCAAAATGAATTGAAATGGCTTCCATTTTCCATAAACAGAAAATAAGTAACAAAACCTTGTCTCTTATTTAACAAAATAGAAATTCTGTGCTATGAAAATACATCATAACTGAGCAAATTTTATATCCATAAGTCTCAACAATTATATATGCAAAACACACGCATACATGCATAGAGAAATAACATATGAATGCATGTTATGTACACTATATGGAAACGATACACAAATCTACACCTGCATAAGAAGGAAACAAAGTCATTATTAATATCTAGAATCGTAACATCCTAATAGTGGAGGCAGAAGTCACAATAAAAGAAGGTGATGTATGTGTCTTCCAAAGTACAGTCAAACACACACACACACACACCAGGAACGAAAACAGGCAAAAGGTTAAGGTTTCCTGCCTAGGTAGGGTGACGAGGGTCTTTTTAGACATGTGCCAGTATTCTTTTGGGCAACTGTAAGGCGATATTGTTCGTACAAATATAGACTAGGGCAGAATTTCCGAGACGCTCTCTTAACGAAGGTAAAATGTTCTGGGAATTACTCGAGAAGACGCGGGTTTTATGATTTTCTGTGAATATAGTGTTTAGTATTTTCTTTTATTAAAATATCTTCAGAGCTATTATACACATGTAAACTGTACGTAGTTATTCTTTAAATTTTAGATATTGTACATTACATGTCTGCTATAAGATTGAAAATTTCAAAATAACTGAATCGTGTAGTATCGTTTTCTATGAACAATTAAAAGTTCTCCGATTCTAGAGTGTTTATGAAAATGAGGGTAGCTATTCTCTCCCTCAAAGTTAAAGTCCTCTACACTAGATCTCATGTAAAGGATCCTTTTCAGTGTCAGTGATTGTGTGAATCAGGCTTTGTCCCTGGAAACGTCCCATTCAGAGACTGATCTGCAAACAGATTGGTATGTCAATTTCCATTTGAGATTGACGTAGTATTATGTGAATCTTCATTTGCTAGCGTGTGCCAAACGCGTTTTCTTTTCACATAACAGTACCGTTTGTGGCTTTGGAATGGAAATTCCCCACTTAAAGTTTGATCTGCAGTCGCACTCTGTATGATTTATCCAGTCATCATAAATTAACGTACTGGTGGCATGTCAGAATCTGATAACAATAGCAGTAGAATGGACATCTTCAGTTCTGAAACTTAGTACACACACACACACACACACTTCCTCTTTGAGACCGAAGTTTAAATATTTCCTCACAGTTATCACCGGCTTGCACTTTATTGTCCTGTGACTGAAGTCGTTTGCTTTGATTTAAACGTTAAGCCTGTTAACTGTCCGTATTTTTTATATGACTATATTTCTTCCATTTTCATTACTTTTTACTATATGTGCAGCAGTTAACTTTGCTAGACAAGGATTTGCAGTCCTAAATGTGCCATTAAGTTATGCAGTGATTCTCATCTTAGAGGTGACTGGAGAGGAAATCAGCGAATATTCTCAGTCCTTCAGGTATAATATAAGCATGAGGTTCAAAAGGTTGGATCAGTCCTTCAAACCTTACTCCTGGGATGTGGTATTCTCTACCTTCTCTCGTGTTTCTCGAACCAAGTAACTAGCCGTTGTAGTAAATAGTCCATTAGCACTTTTTTATTACTTCAAAAGAGGTTGTTTTGACACTTTGTCAATCTGTCTCTTCACCAAAAAATTATAGTAGGATTTAAATGAACTCTCACAACAAACATAGAACATTAAATAATCAAGACATGAAAAAGTCAAGACTAAACTTAACAAAACAATATATTATCTAACAAAATAAAAAAAAATTAAAAATCTTTTAAATTTTCAACTTTTTGTATGATCAAAGGATTTTTATTTAATTCGCAAGAAGTTTAACCTCACAGTTTATGAAATGTCGGTTTATATTTAGTGGCGTTACTACGAACAAAAATCGTTCTATGATATTTATCAGAATTGCGGTCAGTCATGTTTCCATTGCTTAGAATCATATTCAATAAAGCATTCGGCGATTGAACGTACTTGGATTGCATTGCAAATTCCCCAGATCCTATCTTCCCTGAATGGATCCTGATAGGATTAAATCCGTTCCCGCAATGCTATTCATCCTTGGGTCCTTAGCCACTTCCAATCCACGATACCTGACGCTCGAAGTTTTTCCTCTCCTTCTTTCCCTTGCAGTTTTCACATTTCTTGAGAAACCCAGCAAATCGCTTTCGCCTCTTATAGGGTATATATATATATATATATATATATATATATATATATATATATATATATATATATATATATACTCGCATATTCGTTGGAAGCAATAATTGCTTTAGTGACATCAATGAGCTTTTACGATTCTCGTGCTTCAATCGGGAAAAAAATCCGATGTCATGAAGATTCCTGCAAGAAACTCATCGATGGATTAGAGCAGCTACTTTCAAAGAAATTGTATAAGAGAAAAACTAGGTCTAAAAGTATACGTTGAGTATTATTATATATATATAAATATCTATGTATATATCTCAACTTTACAGCTGTAGATGATGTCAACTTTATAGTTATCACAAAGTAATTTTGTGAATAATTTGCTAGCACTTGCCCTAATCCAATCGGGCGTGGACCCACAGCAGTCAACCACCCACTATACTCTGTTTTTTTTCATCTGTCCATCGGCCTGTGGTGTTTTCACATGGTAACACTGCTTCCCGGGTTTTAAATAGTTACGCTATGTGTAAATTTTAGGTAAATAGAAGGATATTTGGGTGTACATTTGCAACTGAAAAGCGTTTTAATAATTTACTGTATGCGAATTACACCGTTAATATTCGAAATAGGATATTGTTATTATTGCTGAATGTAAGCTGAATGTGAACTATCTAAAGCCCCGGACGCAATGTTACCATACACAAACACCACAGGCGGCTGGACAGATGAAAAAAAAAACCGAGTATAGTTATTAGTCACTGTTAGCATCAGAAGAGGTACGATGGTCAATTGTGGGTTATGTGGTCAAATGGTAACTACTACTCTCACGGCACTAGCGAAGAACCCTAAATTCAGCTCCGGATAGAGAAGGGAGTGGTGTGTAGTCGTTTATTAAAAAACCAAGTTGTATCTGTTGAAATAGATAGTGAACTGTGTTATCTGGGAGTGCTAACTAAGAATCATAAAGGTAAATTTTATGAATTAACCCATTTAAGCGGGAAAGGCTTAATATGAGAGAGAGAGAGAGAGAGAGAGAGAGAGAGAGAGAGAGAGAGAGAAATGTACTATACTTTTCTATATTCGGAGGGGATGGTTCAGGGTCGCCAGCTAGTGGTTGGGATGAGGTTACTAGGCCCATGCTCTCCTGCCTGGCTGCGACCTACAACAGTCAGTTGCAAGGCACCAACTTTACTGTTGGTGTGAAAACAGGTGCAGTATTCGGGTTTAACTGGTTTACATTAATTCAAATCACTTCGGAATCACACCACGAGCTCCTAAGCTAAAAAGGTCAGTAACTTAACCAGTAAGTCTCCCCCACACACACACACACATACATACATATGTGTGTAAACCATTGTTGCTAGGTTAACCTAAGCATTGAATTAGCATTGCTAGTTTGGCTTATATACGCGTCACCTCCGAGGTACTATAGTAGATTCACATCAACTATGCATATGATGCTTAGGCCAGTCCCATACGACGCTCCTGATTGGCTGTTGATAAGTCAATCACAGGGTTGGAAACTCTCTGTCTCTCTCGAGAGTTCACATAGGCAGGATGTATGTTCCACTTTTCCTGAGGGATGCGTCTTTCAAAAGTATCCCTCAGGAGAGGTGGAACATACATACTACATATATGAACTCTCTCGAGAGACTGAGAGTTTCCAGCCAATCAGGAGCGTCGTAAGGGACTAGCCTAGGCATCAGATGGGCGGTTGATGTGAATCTACTATCGTACTAAACATGGTGGAAGCTCAATAGGATGCCGTGTATAGCTCTAGCCCTCGAGGATCAAAGCATTACATGCGCCCATTTTTCTTTCTATTGTGTGGTCGACAAATTATATTAATAAACGATATTTTTATTTTCCCGGAGGGCCTACTAAACGCACTGTCCCATTGAGCTTCCGCCACGTTGTACTAGCACCTCGGTGGTGACGTAACGTCGAATGATCTGTTTAAGGTCAGTGATTGTGGTGCAGAGCAGCCAGTTTGCGGGATGTCATTGAATGACGTTAATCTTAGGCTCAAATGAACCTCTGACATCTTGTTGCATATTGTATATAGGTTGGAAGCCCTTATGACCAAAGACCGTACAATTTTATATATCTGCCAAACCTGTAGCAAACGAATTGTGTTAAGTAATTATAGAGTCACGCCATTAATCTTCCTGTAGTGGAAATGTGTTTGCTCATTTACACATGAAAAATTTTATTTCGTGATAAGGTTACGATACGGGCTGGTAAATGAACTCCACGTATGCATGATATATATATAATATATAGATACATATATATATAATATATATATATATATATATATATTATATATATGTATATATATATATATATATATATATATATATATATATATATGTATATATACAATAATATATATTATATATATATAATATATATATAAATATATATATATAATATATATATACATGCATACGTGGAGTTCATTTACCAGCCCGTATCGTAACCTATCACGATATATCATGCATACGTGGAGTTCATTTACCAGCCCCGTATCGTAACCTTATCACGAAATAAAATTTTTCATGTGTAAATGAGCAAACACATTTCCACTACAGGAAGATTAATGGCGTGACTCTATAATTACTTAACACAATTCGTTTGCTACAGGTTTGGCAGATATATAAAATTGTACGGTCTTTGGTCATAAGGGCTTCCACCTATAGATACAACCTATATATATATATATCTATATATATATATATATATATATATATATATATATATATATATATTTGACCACCACCACAGTCGACAAAGTACCAAGTACATAATTCACTGAATAGGTAACGGCGGTTAAGGATTTAGCGAAGCGTGGTACTCTTTTCGAACCTTGTGCAACCATCTCGCTTTGTCATCGAAAGGTCAGCGTCCCCCCAACCCCCCCACCCCGCGATGGGGTTAGAAAGCACTATTTTTGGGTCTGTTTTCTGAAAATTCCTTTTTGCTCTTGTTAACCTAAGCAGTTTCGGTGGGTAGGAGTTGAACATTGCCATGATGGAACAACAGCTTGGGCTAAATAATAAAGCGTGTAAATGGAAAGGTATTGTTCTCTACATTTACCGTAAATCCTAGACTTCTAATGTGGAAATATCCATCTTCTTTTTAACGAAAAAGCTTTAAACTTTCCTTTATTATCGTAACATTCTTCGAAAGAGGATACTTGGTTCTAACTTTGTAATTAGTTGCCGAAAAGCTGATTAAGCGGGACTAGACCACTCATAAAAATAGTGTTGAAGAAATTACATGTCCGATTTTATAAATTGACTTCGACTTTGGCTTCCTTTAATGATTTACTGTACAGATAGGTTTAGTCTTGTATCCCGAAACTAAATGTTATCACATACATTTTACTCCTTTAAATGATGTTTGGGTTTATAATGGATTCTCGAAATCGACTTAGAACAAATGAGAAAAGTTGTTACGTGACTTGTCACGCTGTGTTCAGACAACTCGGTGGCCATCGGAAGTTTTAAAAGAATCAGTTATGCTGGTGACGCTAATGTGTGTGCGTGTGTTCCAAGATCTGTATCTATTTCTCTTTGAACCGATGACATTCCAACCCTACATGACCTTGGGTCTGTGGTACCTTTTTGATAAGGTAAATAATACTATTTTAATCAGTAGTAGGAGTTCAGTGAGAATTATCATTGTCTGGTATCTTATCGGGTAAACCAAAATGAAGTTCAAGTTAATCAGGCAATAGCCAGGCTCTGTTCGCACGACATTGCGAAGCAGGTGCTTGGTGCGATGTGTAAAATTTATTATTTTATGTTGACAATGCTGTATGCAAAATCCAAATACACGATCATAACTAATGGTATATGGCAATTTTATACCATCATTGCAAATAGATAAGGGATTTTAATAGGAGTACTAGGTTAGGCCTAGGTTTTTTTCCTGCTGCAGTCCGAAGGTTTACTCTAAGCATCGTACTCCCTATCGTACTTTACCGAACTTAGGGCGCTGACTAAAGGACCCGTGCCGTCCTTGGTACAGGTGTTCATAAGATGGGGGATGGTATTGTCGTAATGCCGGTTTGAACGTAAACCACCCAACCGACGTCGGTATTAACCCAGTATGTTCACCTATTCCGAGGCGCTAGTACTAAACATGGCGGAGGCGCCTTAGGACGCCATGTTCAGTACTATAACTGGTTCACTTAAGGTAGATTCTTGGATGAGCCCTATTCTCACGAGACGTTAGTTTGGCGGCCGCTGATTGGCTGGGAGCTGCCTACCTCCCGGTACCAGCCAATCAGCGGCCGCGAAACAAACGTCTCGTGAGAATTGGGCTCATCCAAGAATCTACCTTAAGTGAACCAGCTATAGTCCCTTGGGGGATCAAAGATATTATGTAAACCCATTTCCATATTGTGCGGTCGACAAGTTATATTAATTAACGATATCTTCGTGCAGCCGTCTACTTTACTTGGCACAAGCTTACCAAAAGACTGTCAACGGTGGATATATATACCGGGATTATACTCCATACATCAGCTTTCATCCGTAGACCGAGTTGCGTGTATTTTGAGTATATTTAGTTTGATTTAAAGACATGAATGTTATCATGTTGCCGTTGCCCGGGTTTTAATGCAATAAGGTTTTAGGAATTTGTTGCTAGAGATATCTGAGACTTACGGACTAATGAAAAATACTTGTCTCATGATCCAGACAATTAAGTTTTCACCCAATTCCGTGCGCCCGTCGGGGTTTTACGCCACATCTTAACGTCTGTGTTTCAAATGAATATTTAGCTATACATATTCAGTGTAACGTATAACTCAATAAAGAAGCGAAAGAAAGCTTAGACATGCTGACAGTTTACCCTTTTGTAGTGTCTTGTTCTTGCTGGAAGGCTGGAGTTGCACCGTAAAATGTCCACAAAATGTAGTCAAGCTTGGTGTGGAATAAAGTCAAATATGATTTGTTTCCTTTTTTACTGGTGATATATATATATATATATATATATATATATATATGTATATATATATATATATATATATATATATATATATAGATATATACATACACACACACACACACACACACATATATATATATATATATATATATATATATATATATATATATATATATATATATATATATATATATATATAGTTGCGACGAAGCCTAGGCCTATGGCAGTGAGGACTCGAGTAATGCTTGTTCCTTCAGTAGTAAGGAATTAATTTGGTGAATTCGTAAAGTTATTGATAAAACTTATCTGTTATTATTATAGCCTACCAGTTAACATAAAGGCAGTAGATTAAAACGTTAAATAGTACGAAAGTTATGTTCTCTCGGGTTTTAAAAACCAGTTCCACAGTGGAACTCTGGCATGCGTCATGTTGTGTTACCGAAGAATTAATGAATTATAAAACTCGTTGAAAACATGCCATAGATATGTACATGACTTTTATTGGAAACGTTCGTTAGGATGCATTTTTGAAAGGGTGTTTTCATTCTCGAGACTCCCTGTCAAGTTGACACAATTATCCACTTCTACCAAGTCTTGAATTATGGGATCATAGGTTATTGCCACAATGACAGTGTAACTAGCAACAGGTTAACTTATCGATTTCTTGGCTACAGAGACTTGATATAACGTAATTACTAAATTATTACTGAAACTATGGAAAATTATTGACATTCAATGAAACTCCCTAGATAGCAGTCTTTGTTTCCACCCTTATTAAGTAAGCCATTGTGAAATTATTGTCTTGATACAAGCGTTAATGGGGTTGGTTGATAGCATATCTGAAACCTCTGCTCAGTATTAATTGAAAACACTTCGAAATTGTGTACAAACATTTATACACCTACATTTTTAAGAGGTTGTGTGTATACATTTTTAAGAAGTAACGCTTGAATGTCATTTTTCTCATTTTGTATTGAGTACCATGTTATGCAGAAAGACATCAGTAAAAACCCTTTTTGGATTCATTAACACATTACCTGTTGAAAGTCGTTTTAAGCTTCTTAAAGTTTAATAGGGCGCAATCTTGTAAATGGTATGGAGATATGCTGTATGGTGCTGTGGACCGAATTATTCAGATCAACGTTTTTCATTTGAAAATGTAAATGTGCTCACGCAGATATGAGATGGAAGTAGAACTTTGCCGCACTTGATTTTAATTAGTTTTCGATACTGATGAGTTTACTTAAGCTTTCATATTTCTTCTTACTTCTCGAGATTGAGCAAACAGCTTCTGTATACTAATGAAGCTGGGACTGGCAGTCTGACACTGATGTCAATACGTTAAGCTCAGTTTTAATAGACTGTAAAATCTAGGATGTTGTATATAACTGTTATTCTAACGTCATTGTTTCTATTCTTTGAGCTTCTAATATTGTTTCTAAGTATAAGATTTCAAAGCACAGATTAATGGCGGTTTTGATGACAGTTAGTTTGGAAAACAAGGTTGTTTTTTAATAGTCTAACCTGAAATTAATTTGACGGCCTGTCGCTTGAAAATCGAAGTATTATAGTTATCACGGGTACTTAATCCTTTATTTTGTCTTTACTACAGTGTCTATCGTGTCATAGGCAATGTTAAAAAAATGGTAGGCCTATTATTTTGTTGCTGTTGATGTTCAAAATGTACATTCTTGTGGAACAACCCTAAAAGGTCATTAACTTGACCAGGCAAGGTAGTGTGCAAGGATAAACAGATGTCTGTCTAATTCATGAACTGTGACATAGACATATTGTGGCTCTTTTGAGTATATATGGAATATATTGGAGCCCAGATTTATAATAACGCTCTTAAATCAGTAGAGTTTCTTGTAAATTAACGATGATAGTTTGCATATGTATTATCATCATAAATATTGCAAGATACAAGAAGTTTTTTCTTGTGTGTTAGTGTTCTCAAGTATTTTATTATGCCAGTATAAAAATCTTTAGCTTTCAAGGGGTATTGCCGTTGCATCCATTTTCGTTGAAAGGGAAGATGCTACTTCAGGATTTTACTCTAGATAAAGGTGGGGGGGGGGGGGTGCGCGGTTACCAGGAAAATGGTGTTAGTCAGCCGCAGAAACAATGTCCATATTAGTATCTCTAACCATACTCAAAATGACGGTTTCCATTAAGAAACTTCGTGATGATTCGCCCAGGTTACTCCGGGATTTATGCCTTGCCACTCTTGCGTTGTTTTTTCTCTATTGCTTTTGAATATTTCACGAGTATCAAAACTCATTTTGTATAGTTCGTCCTATAAACAAAATGCGATTTTTTTTCTTGAAGTTTTATGATCGGAGAAACACTTGTCCAAACTCTTGCCTGAATTCCTTTGCATACTTGTGTTTACACACCGTCAAAACAACGAAGGTCAGTACCGTCCCGTAGCTTGGACCAAGCTACTTCATTCTATCTGCATAATTACACTGGGACCAGTGGTGAGAGAAACGGTCCATAGACTGGACAACGTAAAGTCTAGAAGTGAGTTCGTCTCTCTCTCTCTCTCTCTCTCTCTCTGGGGAAATACTTCCGCTTAGAATGAAAACGAATTGATGTATGTGTTCTACTGTGTAGGGGTTTGAATAAAAAGCTTGCCATTGCCTCTCTGAAACTTAGATATTATAAGCGTGTTACTGTACTTACGATAGGAGGTGAGAGTCTATTTCTATCAGTTTTTGTTATCCTTGTCTAATTAATGCACTCTTAGTTAGTTGCCTTTTTATAGTTGTCTGTTTGTGTCTATGGAAAGGGGCGGTGCGCCTTGTCCTCTCAATCTTGGTCAGTAAACATACCATCACAAAACTTAGAGGGACCGTTATCAGACTCCTGTGTAATCAATTTTTTGTTCGTATTATATATATAGCCTATCTAAGAAAAATCTTATTATCCATAAAAGGACAGCCTATATATTTTCGTAGAAAGACAGAAAAAATGTATATGTTATATATATATATATATATATATATATATAATATATATATATATATATATATATATATATATAAAGGGTCCAGGAATTCACCAAAACAATTCAGACTAAAATATCAAGATATAAGTTTAATTAAAAACCTTAGAGAACATTTAAAACAAACAATAGACTAAAACTTTAAGAAATATGTTAATTAAAATTTACAGAAACATTTAAAACTAATAATGAGAGTACAAGTACCCTAAGTACATGTAGAGAAGGGAATGATTTGAAAACACAGTTCGGCCCAGATCTCAGTTATGCTAAATACAACGTGGCAGCAGCCACGTTTGCATTTAGAGAAGGACCCAGTCGTTTTATGTATAATGACTCAAGTGCTGTTAAGTAATTGTTGGGAGTGCTGTCAATGATTGAGAAATGTGTTTTATCAATATTAATTTTACATATTTTGGCGTGGTTACGGATATTGGATAATTCTTGGTTTGTTATCCTTTGTCCTGTTCTGTAGCTAACACCTAAGTGACTGGAATATCTCAGTTTTAGTAACCGTTTGGTCGATCCGACGTAAATTTAATTGTCCGGGTTGTCCTGGTATTTACGTCGGATCGACCAAACGGTTACTAAAAGTGAGAAATTCCAGTCACTTAGGTGTTAGCTACAGAACAGGACAAAGGATAACAAACCCAGAATTATCCAATATCCGTAACCACGCCAAAATATGTAAGATTAATATTGATAAAACACATTTCTCAATCATTGACAGCACTCCCAACAATTACTTAACGACACTTGAGTCATTATACATAAAACGACTGGATCCTTCTCTAAATGCAAACGCGGCTGCTGCCACGTTGTATTTAGCATAACTGAGATCTGGGCCGAACTGAGTTTTCAAATCATTCCCTTCTCTACTTGTACTTAGGGTACTTGTACTCTCATTATTAGTTTTAAATGTTTCTGTAAATTTTAATTAACATATTTCTTAAAGTTTTAGTCTATTGTTTGTTTTAAATGTTCTCTAAGGTTTTTAATTAACTTATTATCTTGATACTTTAGTCTTAATGTATTATTTTACTTTTAATTAAATTGTCACAATTTATAATTACAGGCTGAAGATGTACTCTGAAGCAGTATGAAACATTCCATAATAAAATATTCCTCGCTATGTTTGGTGGATTCCTGGACCCTTTTTAATGCTCTCATCTGATTGTATATACATACATATATATATATATATATATATATATATATATATATATATATATATATACATATATAACATATACATTTTTTCTGTCTTTCTACGAAATATATAGGCTGTCCTTTTATGGATAATAAGATTTTTCGTACATAGGCTATATATATACGAAGAAAAAATCGATTACACTGGAGTGTGTGTATGTATATATATATATATATATATATATATATATATATATATATATTATATATATATATATATATATATATGTATGTATGTATGTATGTCTATGTATGTATGTATGTATGTATGTATGTATATATATATAGACACACAAATAAAGTCAAATACATAACCCGAGTCCAGTGTTATCGACGGATATGATGGTATCCATGCTCCATATAGTATATTCTTGTAAGCAGTTAAAATGGATAACTTTCAAATATAAAAACTCATTTTCAGAATTGCTGGTCGCGATCTTTTCAACCTCATTAATATAGCGAAAATAACAATAGCAAAAATTGGTCGAAGATCGAACGGAAATGAAGTAAAAGTTTTAAATTGAAATGACTAGAATTTTTCCCTCAGAGTAGCTTTTTTCATCTCGGTTAATGATGTGAGGATCGTTTGAGTATTTAAAAATGAATGGACATTTTTGTTTAATTACAGTATATTTATATCTATTTTTTCCGTTTGTCCTGTTAGAGCTATTATACTTTTTTCTCACATACAATAGGAGTGATTTATACGATACATATTGAACTTTACTTTTTCCCCTCTTTTTATTATATCCAGACACCAGTCCATAATTTATATGCGATAGTTATTTGCTGTCATATATTTTTAATCTTTTGCCATTTATGAATTTATAACTTTTGGCATTCATGAGCCAATTATAATTTCCCCTTTTCATTAGTTACTGAGTTTACCGTTAGTGAATTGTTAGCGTTTTTGCCTTTCAATAATTAGTGATCATTACCTGTCAAACTTCACTTTTACTTACTGATAAAAACATCATGTAATGAACTGAATACTTTGATTTTTCTTGCATCATTCCGTGCACATCATTGGTTAGTATTTTCCCTAAATTATTTTTTAATTATAACTTATTGTCATGTACTTGGTATGTACGAAAGTTCATTTATGCTAAAATCCGTTTATAGCAGTATTTATACATCACTTTGTTACTGGTTCTTAGCTTACTTTTTGCAAACCCACAGTGGCCCCTATTGGATTTCCTAATTGATTCTTACACAGTGACTCCAGTTGTACCGTACGTAGAAGTATTGAGTACACTATTGGTGTTTTTTTTTATCTATTTCACTATAAATTGAACGTTTTTCTGTTTCAACTGTTAGATAACTGATTGACCGTAGTTCCATCTGCTGTTGAATGAGTTTCCTGCATAATAATTCTGTATTCATTGGTTGGTCAGTAGGGGTACTGATGAAAGAAGAATTAAAAGCCATTTTCATATCTAACCCTACTAAACATATGAATGCGTCCCTGTATTTATATTGACATGCGCGTGGCATGTTTAAAGGATGTTATTACGTTTATTTGATTTTTTCCGATGAACACTCGTTTTGTGTTTGGGTTTCTTTAAGCTTGTATTTCATCTCTAGATTTAAACATCAGCGAACCTTATTTATATATTGAAGGAATATTTTGATATGGGCAATATTACTTTTGGTGGTCAGTTTTGCGTAATCAAAAAACCACCTCTTTCCAGGTATTGTTGGTTTAATTGACTAGCTTTGTCACCATCCCTGGCAACTGGCTCATGTAACAACAATAGTTTCTATCTTGGTCTTTGTATGATAGTTTTTATTTTTTTAATCATGGTTTTGAGTTGTTTGTTTCATGGTACACTGAGACACTATACTTTTCAGTTTTTTTTATTGCGACATTTTCTTCACTATAATAGTTGTAGTGCGCAGTGAGTTTTAGTAGATTATCATTATTATACTTGCATTAATTGAAGTTCTTTGCAGCGTACCTAAGACCACTAGCTGCAACTGCTTTCATCCCCTTTACTGTTCCTCCGTTGATATTACCGTTCTTTCAGCTTAACTTTCTACCCTCTCTTAACAGTCGTTTCATAGAGTAACTGCGAGGCCTTCCCTTTAAAACCTCCTTTACTCTTATTTTCCCTTTCAGCGCTGAATGACCGTCCCCATCGCTGGGCCTTGGGCTTAAATTTTGTACTCCAGTTCCAATTCCTATTACGCTTTATTGTTTCTTGCAATAAACATCTGATTGCTTTATAATTTACTAAACATTTGTCTATCAAGTAGTGTTACAAAGAAAGGGCTGGCTTTTTATGTTTAGAGTAAGTTACCCTTGACTTTTAGAAAGATTTCATATATACTTTTTAGTTGTGTGAGATGAGAATGATGAATCGTAATTCCTTTTGGGTTTGATTGAGCTAATTGGGATAATAATATGAAGTTATGGCAAAATCCATATGTTTGAGCTATTTTTGTGTGTCGTTATTGGCTAATTTTAAAACCTGTGAGACCCATGAATGTTTTATTATCTGTGCTACGTGTGCTATCCAGTTTATGTAGCTACGCATGAATTACCATAAACATATATGTAAGCTATTTTTTTATAAGAAGTAAATTGCGACCTGTTTTTTTCCTGTGGTTATTTACATAAATGCACATGCATCCACGTAATCGTTTAATTAGCGTCATATTGGTGTGGCTTATTGAAATGGAAGTTTTAATGACCTTCGCCTAGTTAGGGTTTTATTAGAGCAATCATATTAACTCGTATAAAGTGAAGTATGATGATCTCGTATGATTATCTTTGGATATTTGGAGTACTTTCATTTATTGCTGTCAGTTTACTTTTGTCTGTGGGATTAGCCTATCCCAAGAGAAATAAATAGGTCGATGTCTATTACTGAATCTACACCAAATGCACCAGGGTTGAATCCTGGTCGGCCGATAGGCATTTTGTAAATTAAAATAATAACTCCTCGGATGAAAGATGTTCTCAAGGCAATGTGAATCCTTTATTAAGTGGTGTTTGTAGCATGTACACACACACACATATATATATATATATATATATATATTATATATATATATATATATATATATATATATCACCACTGGTTAACATTTTCGCTTGCTCTAGCAAAGTTTACGGCTCGATTCCCCTACCCCTTTCCATTCTCAGTTCACCAGTGTCGTCTGGGATGAAGTAAAAATCAAAGGGCTAGGAACTTCAACCATAAAGATTTGTTTAGACTCTGAAAGCTCTACCCTTCAGGTGCTGTCTTTCCCCCTTCTGAAAATGAGATTTTATATATATATATATATATATATATATATATATATATATATATATATATATATATATTGAACCTTCAGGCAGGATGTAAACCCTTGTCTCTAGAGTTACAAGCACACAGTTATTTTGACACCACGAGTGGATATACATAAATATATATTTTTTTTATCGGAAGACACTGCCACATGTTCCAAAAGCTGTGTGCTTGTACGTGAAGGCACGAGTTCAAATGCTGCTTGAGAGGTATAGTTCAGTTTTCTCGTTCAGTTATCAGTCATAAAATTCGTATATATCATTTGAAAAGTTTACCTATATTGTCATCACTGTTGACGTCCGAGAAATATGTCTGTTGGAGTATAACTTAGGCAAACAACAATCAGGCGTATAAACTTGCATAGCCTGTCGTACAGGAGAACGAATTTCTTTTAGTTTGTTATTTTTGCAGTGATCGGTAAAGCTGAATGATTGTAACTCGGAAGAGTAGCTTAACTTCTGTGTATTTATGTATATATATGTATGTATGTATGTAGTATGTATGCATGTATGTATGTATATATGCCCAGTTTTTCATTTCGCACATTAACGATCCCACATTATGTCCATTAAATACGGATTAGTAGTAGTTTTTTTTTTATTAACTTGTTAAAAGTTAGCACACAATCTTGCGTCTTCACTAAGCTAATGGCCAATATGTTTAGCATATAATATATAATACCTCTGTTTGAGTTTCTGGTACGTAACCATACTCTTGGCGAACAGAAGTGTTTTGAACAGGGTGGAAGGGATACGGTATTCAAGCTGTTACCATGACGACGCAAAAGCATTCCTTTTGTGGCTATGAACTATACTTCTTTCACGATCGCACACGCTTGTTAGTGAATAGTAGCACAATACCACCTATTCGGGGCGCGGGGGCGGGTGGGGGGGGGGGGGGTTTCTCCGTTTAAGCGTAAAGGGTGAGATCCAAGGTTATTATATTATTATTATTATTATTATTATTATTATTATTATTATTATTATTATTATTATTATGTAGTACTACTACTACTACTACTAGTAGTAGTAGTAGTAGTAGTAGAAGGTGCTTTCATGCGTAAAACCCTTATTGGTATCTAAATATAGTTCTGGCGTACAGGCTGTTTAGTAGAATTAGATGTTGATATTATAAGTTTTATCATTATTGATGATATTATTTTTATTGAAAATAAAATAAAAGAATTGTTAAGAGTAGTTGTTTGTGGTAATTTAACATCTGGGGAGACTGGCTTAAGGAGAGAAGTCAGGTGAAAGGATAAAATATATGGCGATTATTTTTTCTTTTTCTTCCTATCTTCACCCTGATCTTTCTAGTTGTCTTTTAATCTCTTTAACGCGTGTCCTTCATCATTTTACATGAGAGTACTTGCTCTGAAATTTTGCTTGTGCCAAATATTCTCTCTCTCTCTCTCTCTCTCTCTCTCTCTCTCTCTCTCTCTCTCTCTATCTTAGTGAAGAAGTGTATATCTGTTTTTATAATATATGTTAGGTAATTCATTAGATGTTGTTAGTTCGATTGATGCTCCAGTGCAAGTCGGCTATCCAATCCTATCGTCTACTAGAACACAAAACTATTTGTGTACGCATGCGTCTCCATGTGTATCTGTGAGTTAGTAAGGATGCGCCATCGTGCACAATAGGAGCGACGAGTATCGTTTACTCCAACGAGAAGTAGTGTTATGCGGTTGTCATGGCAACGATAAGATAGCATGTATGATAGTTCTCTTCCGTTTCAGAGGAATTGCAAGTTGAATCACACCAGTCCTAACCTTAAAAAATCCCTTGTATTTTAAACGTTGTGTTATTGTAATATATCACCCGTGTTTTAAAAGTTTTGGATGTGTTCAAGTTTACTTACCTTTAAGGAACTGATTGATTAATTATTATAAACAGGCGGGAAACAAATATCGTTACTTTGACATACGCTCATCAGTTATTGTATCTGGAAGTGTTTAAAGAACAGGATATCTTTTTGTGTCGGTAACAGTTCAGTTAAATGAAATAAAATATGAAGAACATAACAATGTGTGTATTGGTGGCAGTACTAGGAGCTAAAATGAAGTAACTTGAATAACATCACGTAGGTGACTGTATGTATGTATAGGAATAAATATCATAGTTCCGTGAAATCCTTTGCCGCAAGCATTCATTATCAATTTGTGTATGTTCAGGTTAAGAGTAAATTGCTGCTGCTGTATAGAAGTGCCAAGCAAATTTCATCTGGAGCTGAAATACGAATTGCGTTTCAGATATTGTGCTATATCATTTGAAATTTTTGAATATTTTTTCCTACCAAAGGAGCACGTTATTTAATGAAAAGATCATAATAATTCATCTCATAATTTCAGTATGGAAACAGCAAATTATACCACTACATTGTTATGAAAGAGTTTCTGGTAGAAATATTTTCACTGCGGATAATAGTAGTATTGGTACACTTTTACTCTGGCATCAGTTCATTATTATTATTACTAACAATAATATTTATGATATGTCATTTGATTATATTCCTGAGGAAGAGCAATCAGTAGAGACTCGGGTAAATTACCTCGCCTTAAACAGACTAATTATGAGCTTTGGCGTTAAAAACTTTCTACTTTATAATGGGCTAGGATGTTTTCATGGTGAAAGCCGTTTAATATTTATTGTACACACCAATAGTTTATCCTGTGGGGCCTTTAACCAATGTATGTTTTCACGAATATGTTTGTACTGTTTCCTCAAAAAGGCACTCACCATCTGCTTCTTTCCCACCGTTATCCCTACGTTAAAGGATCGGTTGCCTAATGCGCCTTCTCCACTGCCTTCCATCAGAGGCACCATCCTCCACCAAACCTCTTCTCTCCATATCTTCCTTCACTTTATCTCACCATCTAATTCTCTGTCTCCCTCTCGATCTTCTTCCTTGAAAAGGTTCCTCCCAAGCCCTCTTCACTCCCTCCTCGTCATCCATCCTCAAGACATGCCCATACCACCTCTATCGTGACTCTCCTATCACCTTTGTTATCTGTACTAAGCCTGCTCTTCTTCTTATTTCATCATTTTCCAATCTCTCAAGCAGCGATATTCTCATAATCCACCTCAGCAATCTCATCTCTGTTCTCTCAAACTTTATTTCCTCTTTTCTCAGAACCCATGTGTCCGATCCATACAGTTTGCTAAAGTGCGCGCGACAAAGACTGAGCCAAAAATACTTACGAGTCCGAATTTCATAAGCGGAGATTTAAAAACAAAAACCAAAAGGTATGGAAGATATTAAAAAAAAAAAAAAAAAAAAAAAAAAATCGAAAACTACAAATGAAACTGAACTCTCAGTCCGCCACGAGACATGAATAACAAAAGAGCCGCTCGAAAATTGATTCAGGTAAATGAATGCAAAACCCATACGCTCAGTTATAAAGGTTGCCATGACAACCCAGAAGTTAATTGAATAGTATAATGCATATGTGTTGATTACTGGAAGAATCTTGATAATACCTGAGATCTGATAAACAAGATGCTGTTCATTGCCGAGACAAATTTCAATATATAAGTAATTCAGGCATTCAAATAATGGTAGAGAACAGTGGGACTTCCCAATATGTTACATAATGCCTAAGACTTCGAAATAATGTTCGATATGATGGGTCTTACCTTGTATTATTCTTTTTCTGCCCTTATATTGTCTTCAGATTAGAATAAACATTTACTTCGTTAATCAGGTTGTTTAGAACAATCCAGAGTGAATGCAACAATCTTGTAGATATTGTACAATCAAAATACATGCGATTTCAAAATACTAGTCAGAACTCTGACTCCAGCATAGATATTAGCATTTGGAGCTCATGAAATAAAAGCGACAAAAAGTTTACAAAATATCGGATAAATGAGAAAGTCTCTTCGCATTCTCATTACAAGAGAAATTAGAATCTAAAATATCACAAATTGCACGAATTCGCAATAAACTAGGAGAGAAAGAAACTTCGTGTTGACTTGGGTAACAGAAAATGCAGAGAGAAAGTAAATCTCTCAACTGATCTGTTAGATCAATTCCAAAGTTCAATTTACTCGTTCCATAGGCAGGCTGCTCAAAAGAGTCCAATCTGGCACGAAATCACTTTTCTAAAATAATAACTATTCCTTGCAAATGATGGAAACAGGTCACTGGGGGATATTGAAATATATATATTATATATATATATATATATATATATATATATATATATATATATATATATATATATATTATATTATTATTATCTATATATATATTTTTAAATTTTATTTGTTTTTTTATATATATATATATATATATATATATATATATATATAATATATATGTGTATATATATTATATATATATATATATATATATATATATATATATATATATATATATATATATATATATATATATATATATATGCATGTGTCTTTGTATGGCTAAGATTATTATGACTAACAATAATGTGGATTAGAAAAATAATACCAATATGGGTAATATATATATATATATATATATATATATATATATAATATATATATATATATATAGTGTGTATTATAATAATGGTAATATATTATAGCTTCAAATATAAAGCAAAAGAACGACTGTGTTGACTTGGGTAACAGAAAATCGAGAGGTGAAATAGATTTCTGATTTGAGCTCTTACATCGTTTCCAGAGTTCAAGTTACTCGATTCATGGGCAGAATGCTCGAAAAATGATGCTTGTAATTGTGCCATGGAATTTTGAGCTTCCTGTGTTCCTAAATTAAAGGTTATATTCTCTATCGGAGCTTTTAATACGCTGATGTAAGGTTACACCATACCTTTCAGAAGAGAATTTGCTTCATTATTTCTAATGGAGGTAATTGGCGCACTCGCAATAAAGATAGCAGTAGTGCATAAAATCGCTTTTGAACAAAAAACGATAACGGCGTCAACCACAGATAAAAACTATAAAATATCTATTAAATTTGTCGGTTTTTTATATTTTATCGCTGTGATGAAAGGTATCTAATAATTGCCATATTAGGAGCCTAGGAACACTAGACAGAAGTTCATCATACTTGTGTAAACGAAAGTCTTTAGCCCAATATTGAGGCGTTAATTTCACATCATTGAACGGAAAAGCCGTTGCCTGAAAGAAGCCCCTTTTCATCAAGAGCTCGGGGTCAGCGCCTCAGTGGCGTGATCGGTATGCTCTTGGCCTGCCACCTCGTTGGCCGCGAGTTCGTTTCTCGGGCATTCCATTGAGGGGTGAGGGATGTGTATTTCTGGTGATAGAAGTTCACTATCGACTTGGTTCGTAAGTCACGTAAAGCCGTTGGTCCTGTTGCTGAATAACCGCTGATTCCGTGCAACGTAAAAACACCATACAAACAAACAAACAAACAAGGGCTCGGGGTCGTCATGCATCTACATAGGTGTCTCAAGGAATGTAATGATTGGCGCCAAGTGATGAAGTTGTATCAGGTTGACTCCTCCCCCCCCCAATGCCGCACCTGGAAGGATTTCTTCCTCCATACCCTTAACAACCTTGCCGTAGGGAAGCAGTGCCGTCAGTGCACTGTAGGCATTACTTAAGGTTCATTGCAGCATCCTTCGACCCCTAGCTGCAACCCCTTTCATTCCTTTAACTGTACCTCCGTTAATATTCTCTCTCTTCCATCGTACTTTCCAACCTCTCCTAAATATTACTTCACAGTGCACCTACGAGGTTTACCTTATGTTATACCTTTGAAACCTCTTTACTCTCATTTATCTATCAGCGCTGAATGTCCTCATAGGTCGCAATGCTTAAACTTGTGCCTAAATTTGATATTCTAATCCCCATAACAGCCATTCGAACACTTTGATACATAAGAAAATAATTATCTAGAGATTTCGGTACGAGAAAAGAGAAATTTACAACACTATTGTATGTATGTGTATATATATATATATATATATATATATATATATATATATATATATATATATATCGGGATGTTAAACTTCTGCGTCTCACACACACACAGATATATATACGTATATATATATATATATATATATATATATATATATATATATATGTGTGTGTGTGTACGTGTGTGTATGTATGTATGCATGTATGTATGTATGTATGTATGTATGTATGTATGTATATATTGTATAATTGTCATGTGCCGTCAGACTCATCAGTTTACTAGGAAGGGTTTAATCTACCAAAATGTAGGAACTTGCTCATAACAGTATCGTTTGATGTATTACAACGGTGATGATGAACTCACCTGGACATTTTCATAATAAATTCCCGTTCCTAGACAAAAACATTAATAACCTCGTTAAAAATACTTATTAACTCGCATTGAATTTTAAATAAATCTGCTAATTCCTAATAATTACTGTATGAGGCACCTTTGCGCACGATACGGCATATAATTATTGCATACTAAATACGAGTTGTTAATTATGTAATATTAAATAGAAATTTGTTGCTTAAAAGAAAATCTAATAATTGTACGTTATGAGCCCATCAATTGCATAGCTGATGCAGCAACGTAACGTGACAGCTCGGCCCTTTTTTAACCCCCCCCCCCTCCACCCCCATCACCTCAGCTTGATTCCAAGGGGTACCAAGGCCTTCCTCTTGTCCCACCCCACCACATGGAAGAAGAGGACACAAAGATCGGGAAATTACAAATTACGGAATCAAAACGGTTCTCGCAAAAGGCTTTCAAAATATCGCCTAAATGAGAAAATCCTTCCGAATCTCTTTCCAAGGCTGAAATTAAAATCCTAAATATTCCAAAACAATTTCCGCTCGGAATATTGAGAGAAAGAAGAACTGGGACGTCGACCTGGGTAAGAGGAAATTGAGAGATAAAATAGATCTCCCATTCTGATCTGCGAGATTCATTCCAAAGTTCAATTTACTCCGGTCATATATGCAGAATACTCGAAAGAGTCCGTTTCAGCGTGAAATCGCTTTGTTAAAAAAAATGGGCAGTTATGGAAGAAGTTATCCAAAATGGTTATATAACGGGATATGCAGTGGATGGATTATATATATATATATATATATATAATATATATATATATATATAATATATATATATATATATGTGTGTGTGTGTGTGTGTGTGTGTATTTGTGTATCACACACACACACACACACACACACATATATATATATATATATATATATATATATATATATATATATATATATATGGGTGTATGCATATTTATTATTATGTGTGAACAATAGGGCTAACAAATTTGGACTGCCTCTGGAAGATATGGTTGGAATGTAAGACGGGACTATTAAACTAACTGTGTCCTCTGTGTAAGTGAGATGTGGATGTTGAATGCGAATGAAAGAGAAAAGGCGGAAGATGAAGAGAGGAATAATGTTTACGCAGTGTTTGTTGTACGAACAAAACAGAATCGGTAAGGAATGTGGAGATACATAGGAGGATGGTTGTAAGATGGATCAGTGGTTTGATTTGTGTCGGTCACGTGAGAAGGAAGGGTGATAATAGGTTGGCCAAGAGTATGCTATGCAATTTGGAAGGGTTTGGAAGACCTAGAAGGGGATGGATGCAAAGTGTGAGAAAGACATTGGAAAGGTAGCCTCAGCATCCAGGATACGAATGCGTGTTTGCAAGATTAGAGAACTGCGTGTGATCTTTCTGTGCAAGTGTATGAAAGTAGCCAGTGTTGTGGAAGTTTCCTGCACTTAAAGTTCATCCACGATTTAGCCATTTATTTCAATGTCGCGATGACCCGCCCCTTGTGAAGGGAAACCGGTTAATTCTTAAAAAAAAGACGCCGTACATGTATACAATCTCAGTTTATAGCCGCAAGGACAGGGGAGATTACGAAGATGACTCACGCTTTAAATCAACAACAAATGAAAAATTATTTATAACTTTTTTTGTTGTGTCTGACGAAAGGCAGTAGATGTGTAACAGCTGTCCTCGATTAGGCATAAGATGGTGTACAAAACGTCTCCATTAACAAATAAGAAAGATTGAAGTCATGCATCACGAAGGTCTATCAACAATCTTTTGCTTCATTCTTCTCCTCCAAACATTCTGAATAGAATGGGATCAGTGACATATAGACCTAGGGGTAGATTAATATTTTTATTAGTGGACCGTATTAATGTAGAATCTGAAAGATATGCAGAAGTGATGCTATTACATCTTATTTTTATACATCGATTGCATTAATCCGTTATATGTAATTCTTCACGTATTTAGAAATGGATGTAAATGAAGATCCGTGTGTACATGACCTTGATCTGCCCTGATTTTGTCTTATTTAGACATCTTCATTAAAACAAGACTGATAAGATTCATTCGTTTTATTTTTTCCATGGGGCTCTTTGTATATAATCATCAGATATTCCTGTAATACACACACACATATGCGTGTACATGTATGTATGTATGTTTGACTTTACACATGTATCGTAAGTGCTTTTGTGTTTTGTGTTAATGTGCTTACTTCATTCATGTAACAGACTGTTGCCTGTTCTTGTTGATTGTAAATAAATATTACCGGACTAGTTAGTCTCACAAAACATTAATCCATAATGCTAATTATCGACCCAATTAGAGTGCCTGGGATTACAAGGGATGTGATCCAGTCCATTTGCTGATGAAATTTCTTTCATGTTAGGCCTGGAATCAAAGGGGATTTTTTTCTTTTATCGCGGGTTGTACATCCAGGTGCTGCGAGGTATATGATAGGTAGAAGTTTACTATACACAAATTCTTATTTATATTTTAGGCTTAGGTACTGTGGAATTCTTCTAAAAGCGCAAGTAATACAACAACGAGGAGTTCAGGGTTTCCGTAGAAGTTACAACATCTGGAAGAATTCAATAGTATCCTGCTAGCATTAAAATTTCAAGTACTAATTTCGTCTCTTACCGGAACACGAATTTTTACATTATAACAAATGTAGTGAAAGGGAGGCTGTTTGCCATTGAACTGGAAAAGCAATCTTCTGAGAGGTTCCTCATCCTATATCATAGGAAATGGAGCAAGAGGAATGTTTCTTAAAAAAAAAATCGGAACAGAAAGGCATACGACCTAGGGGTTCGTAGTGGTCATGGAATTCGAATTAGTAATTCGGCTTCACGTATTAATTTCAGTGTCAGGCGCCTTCGACGAATGTGTGACAAGAAAGTCGTCCGGACTTCTGGAAAATGGAGATGATAATTCAAAATATGGAACATTCTTCCTTTTGTAAATACTGAATCAATAAACCTCCATGTGTTTTACATTGACCGGCCTTTAATTGATTGATCAAGTTGTAATACTGTTGTTATAACGGGTGTGGTTATCACACTGGTAGACTGGGCTTGATTTTATTGCATTTCTGGAAATCATAAAAAAAATGGCATGTAGAAATTTGGCTGTGAACTGTTTTACATTTGACTGGTCAGCTGGTATAGTGGCTATTGTCGTGAATTTCCACGGTTGTGGCGGCTTCGCGTCTCCCCCAAGGCGATAAAAAAAATCACTGGCTCGGTATCATGATCAGTTACTGCTGCAGCCTGTGGTTGTTGTAGTTGTTTTAGATTAAGCTGGCTTTATGCCAGCACGGGATCTTGCTCAAGCGCAGCCTGTGGTTTGCGATGGAATGTTAAAACCAACATTCTTTGGAAGCTAAAATTTCAAGTCAATGGCCCCTGTGTGTTTGTTCATTGCGAATAGGTTTCATCTACTGAAATAATAATATTAATAATAATAAGGATAAGTGGCCCTGATTGAGATATGCCAGCAAGCTGTTTTACTTAATATATTACCCTCGTGAGTGAGAAATATACTGGCTATTTTACCATAAAGTTCTTTGTGGTGTAGAACGTGCAACGAATCTAAGTTGCGTTTCATTCTGTAGAATTGCAAGGGCTGGCTGCTCCAATGGAGCAACCACTTTTAACTTCGCTACCTGTGTTTCATTCTTTCCGCCATTACTCGGTATGCGATGTATTTTGCTCACTGGGAAATGTTAAGCTGCCCTCTCCATTAGGAAAACTTTTCTTCTGAATAAGTTAGATGAGCGGTCCGGTTGAGCAAACTACGTGCTGTGGCAATATTACCCACTATTCCTTGAAATGGAAAAACACGTAATGATATACCAAAACGGAAAAACACGTAATAATACAATGAAATTGAAAAAACACGTGTTAACATACTAAAACACCTCATGCAGAGATTAATCGCTGAGTTTCTCTTTGAGATATTTTTTAAGCGGTTTGACTTACAAAGTCGTTGACACGTATGTAAGTTTTGCAATATGCCTGTACATCCTGCATCTGTGGTTTATGGCAAGAATATGTAGAAATGATCGAGATTTCCTGTACCTGTGACACGTGAGGGCACTCTGTTATGAAGAACATTGCATTTGGCAATTAATGGCTTTTTAGAGTGGTTTTGTATGTATGTTTACGAATATTGATAACAGTAATAGTATACTCTATGTATATTTACGAATTCGAATAATAATAATAATAATAATAATAATAATAATAATAATAATAATAATAATAATAATAATAATAATAATAATAATAATAATAATCTTCATCATCATGTCTCAGACGAGCTTTCTGAAATCGGAACCTGATCTTTGTGGGGATTTGAATTGCTGGATAATTGGACTGGATTGTGTTTCGACTTTTACTCGTTGCCAAGAAAATCCTGGAAAGATTTGAGGTTCAGGACGGTTTGGATTTCCCGTAATTTGTAGATGCCTTGCAAAATCAAATGGTACACGTAGTTTTGTTTTTGAAGTTGCGTGGCCATTATGATTTTTTTTTTAGGTAGGTGCGAGTTTCGTTTATCGTCCATAATTGTGTGAAATTCTTAATTCATAAATAATGATCATGCTATCACATTTTTATCTGGTGGCTATGGGAATGTTAAGGAAAACTTACTCCATCATAAAAGAATAGGAATAATGGAATGCCCTCCTTGATAGTAGTTCACTGATACCAGTCTTTTTATAAGTAAGCGATATGTTTACTTTTGATATATTCATTTTACCTTAGTTTTCAGGTTATTTTACCGAATTTTTTTCCATCGGATAAAATATTTAATAAGCTTTTGTTTTTTATCTGGATAAATGTAGTTAACCAATATAATATTTTTTTAATGTTAATGATTTGCGATAGTCGTTGTTTCAGATGATTAATGTATTTTTTGATAATTCGGTGTTACAATCACCATCATAGATTACAAACTTTTGGATATTTACACACTGGTATGCGGAAGTTTTAAATGGATTCTCATTCCTTTTAACGGCCATTGATGTATTTTTCAAGAGTAGCTGGGAAAGAGTCCCTTGATCTCTGGCGATGGATGTACAGACTTGAAAGGGAATGACTATTGACAATGCATGCATGTGAATGCCCGTTTTCTATGTATCCCCATAGATATGCAAGGAGGGGGGATACTCCCCTGGATTGGATTGTTGGCCGTTCTGAAAAAGGGAACTGAAAGACTGACTGAGAACGGCTATTGACAGATTCTACATTTTATTTGGGAAGAACTGCTCTACAGAGAATGGACTAATCACGTGTTTGAGAGCATCTCGTTCACCAATGTATTTTTATTGAAGGTGGAGGTTTGATTAAATGCACGCACGGCCGTCCCAGGTTTGGATGAAAAGGAAGGAGTTCGAAGCGTCTTGCTGGTAAAATATTGAGAATCACTGAAAATTGCAACAGTCCTTGGTGGTCTAGTGCAAAACTGCGTTTACTCATGGTTGTAAGTGAGAATCAACAGAGCTCGTGTGTATGTGTGTATATATATATATATATATATATATATATATATTATATATATATATATATATATATATATATATATATATATATATATATATATATATATATATATATATATATTGTGAAGAGATGGAAAGAATATTTCGAACAGTTGTTAAATGAAGAAAAATAATAGACTAATAAGAGAGGATGGGCAAGTGAACATTGGCATGGTAATGAGGTTTTCTAGGCAAGAGGTACTAAATGCACTGAAGAAGATGAAGAATGGGAGGCAACCGGACCAGACATGATGCCCGGTGGAGGCATGGAAAGCGATTAGGAGATGAAGGAGTGGATATACTGTACGATCTTATGATAAAGATCCTTGAACAGGAAAAGATACCAAATGAGTGGCGTGGGAGTATATTGATCCCAATTTTTAAAGGAAAGGCGATGTCCAAGAGTGTGGTAATTATAGGGGCATTAAATTGATGTCCCACACTTTGAAGATACTGGAAAGGATGATAGATGCTAGACTGAGAGAATAAGTACAAATAGGTAAAGAGCAGATGGGATTTATGAAGGGAAGGGGAACAGATGGTATATTTTGTCTGAGGCAAATAATGGAGAAATTCGGGGAAAGACAAAGGACCTACATATGGTATTCATTGACCTTGAAAAGGCTTATGACCGAGTCCCGAGACAAGAGGTATGGAGGAGCCTGAGGGAGAAGATGGTGCCAGAGAAGTATGTGCGATTGATACAAGAGATGTACCGGAATGTATTTACCAGAGTGAGGAGCAGTGTTGGGGAGACAGAAGGTTTTGAGGTGAGAGTAGGATTACACCGGAGGGGTCGGCTCTGAGCCCATTTATCTTTAACATAGTGATGGATGTTATAATAGAGGAAGTAAGGGAGACAGTACCATGGAACATATTGTATGCGGATGATATTGTTCTGTGTGCAGAGAGAAGGGAAGATCTGGAAGTGAAATTGGAAAGATGGAGACAAGTACTGGAGGACAGAGGAATGAGAATAAGTAGATCCAAGACAAATATATGTGTACACCACTGAGGGGGATGATAGAGAAAGTATTCAGCTTGGTGGAGAGCAAATAAGGAGAGTTGATAAGTTTAAGTATTTGGGATCTTTTGTTAACGCTGGAGGAAGTATGGAAGAAGAAGTAAAACATCGGGTACAGGCAGGCTGGAACAACTGGAGAGCGGCCTCGGGAGTTCTTTGTGACAAAAGAGTGCCGCTTAGGTTAAAAGGAAAATTTCACAAGAGAAACGGTGGTAAGCAACAGCAATGCTGTATGGTACGGAAACAGCAAGCATGAGAAAAGCAGAGCAGAAGAAGATGGATGTGGCAGAAATGAGAATGCTTAGGTGGATGTCTGGGGTAACAAGAGTGGATAGGTTCAGAAAAAATGACTACATAAGGGGGTCAACTAAGGTGGTGGAAGTATCAAAGAAAGTGCAGGAGGGGAGGCTGAGATGGTATGGACACCTGTTGAGGAAAGAGATGAGGTAACCACGCTGGGAGACATACTAGGAGGTGGAGGTGCATGGAAGAAGAAAAAGAGGGAGACCAAGAAAGAGATGGAAGGACTGTGTGAGAGGAGACTTACATGAGAAGGGAATTGATGAGGCAGAAGCACAAGATAGAAATAGATGGAAACGGCTCATCCGAAACGGCGACCCCATATAAAATGGGAACAAGCTGGGAAGAAGATATATATATATATATATATATATATATATATATATATATATATATATATATATATATATATATATATACATCATATACTATATATATATATATATATATATATATATATATATATATATATATATATATTATATATGTGTGTGTGTGTGTGTGTGTGAATGATACTTTGTTTAGCCGTTTGTGATAATTGGTTTGTTTCTCACATTGTTTTCCATGGTTGTTACGTAGTCTCTATTATATTGATGTGTTGTCTTTAATGCTACTTAAAAGCTTTCCCCATGAAATTGTGGAATGAAGTAGTTATTGAATTTTTATTTTCTGAAGTTATATAATTGAAAAAAAAGCTTTCTTGGTTATTTTGATATGATTAACTTGTGCCTTAATAACCATGGGCACTACCGAAGTCCATCAGTTGTATTGTTAGAACTTTAGTGAATTTCAGTTATTGATGATTGTGTTCATCATTATGCTGTTAATTTGTAACAATATTATCATCTTAAGAAATTGTGGTATATATAATGTATATATATAATGTATATATATATATATATATATATATATATAATGTATATATATATATATATATATATATATATATATATATATATATATATATATAAGTGTGCGTGTGTGCGCGCGGTGCGTGGCAAGAAATATTTAAAAGGTGTTATTAAAGAGAAAAGCTCTCTTGTCAGTGGCTGCACCTCCTCTTCACACCTGTTGGTCACAACCTTCTCTTATTAAATTTAGACGGTGGCCATCCTCTTCTCACCTATCTGTTGTAAACAACATGGCAAATCCAAAGTAATTTTTTGCTCGTTTGTTGGAAATTAATTTTTATCATCGAAGGTGAAGAGGCAGATTGCCTGCGATCGCATGTAAAATAATTGCAGTAAAATTCGTATTTAATTAAGCATGATAGTTCAGCTTGAATGTCGACAGACAAATTTTCTAGTTTTCTCTCCTGACAAATACTTTTTGATGTATGTTTACTTGTATGCTTTTACGAAATTGTGTGTATATATATATGTATATATATATATATATATATATATATATATATATATATATATGTGTGTGTGTGTGTGTGTGTGTGTGTGTGTGTGTGTGTGTGCATGTGCGTGCTTGTGTGTGTGTGTGTGGCAAGAAAACTTAAGGAAAACTTTGAAAACAAAATTGACGATTTACCATTCTGAATTTATTCAAACTTATATTTCTTTTACTGATTTATAATTTAACGAGGACGATCAAAGCATCAAAACAGTAAAATTGAAAAAGTCTGTGATGAGCGAAATCTTGCAGGGAAACATCCATAATTCGTTGTGAGCAATGTCTGCCAAGATGAATGATAAAGATGAAAAATATTTTTTCATTATGGTAAACGAACGAAAATCAAAGGACCATTTTTAGCCTGTGTCCTAATTTTTCCACCAGTTCATCAACATCTAAATAGTACTTAACATGAAGAAGGCAAGCAGAAATTTACACAAGGTATACATGGTATTATTGAAAAATTGCCGTTATTTATGAAAGGACGCATACTACTGTCATAGTAATGTATACAGGTTTTGGAAACTGTAGACGTATGTTATGGAAAGGCAGGACCTTTGGACTTGCCATATTTTAGTCCGCGGCCGGCCTATCTCATCACTGTGAAGAATAAAGTCCCTTGTTCAGACCTTATACGTCCGTTATTTTTGACGGTATTGCACACTGTAGTTATCATTATAAATAATAAATATACATTCACACACTTATGGAAGAGGTCGAATGGCTGACTATTTCCCGGAAGTATTCGAAGCATTGGATTGACTCAAAGTGAAAAAATTAACTTGCAAATTGATAAGTATTGCAGTATTATATTAAATAATATGAAATCAGCAACAAATACAATAATGGGCTACGCCAAGTTTAGATTCTTGTAATCATTGTTTATTATTCCATCGTGTTACCTCGCAGTAATGGAACCTAATTACAGTGTGGTTTCCGTCAGAATTAAGGAAGGATAATTATTCTCGCGGGGCTATTACGACTGTCGGTTTACATAAGATGGTCCTCACCCATATAAGGAAAGGGGTCTCCCCCTGCCCCCTCTCCTTGCACTATCCCAGCCCCCGGGAAAGAAAAATAATGAGAATCATAGCATGTTTGTTGTGTATAATGGTTATGAAGCTAGGTTCTTTTGGACATCAGTTCCTGACCTTGAAAGACGTCTCAGGATTCGTCAGTTTTTTTCACACTTAGAATTAGCTACATAGTAATTCAATAACATCTACAGCATTTAAAACCGCAGAACTATTTTTTCACTTTTTTCACTTATGAAACTTTATTTTCTTGACTGTAAGCTCGAGACCTTGTAATATTATCTTGAAATACATCAGACCTGGATCTTTATTCGAAGCCTTTTCCAGCTCTTCGAAAACATCTCAAAACACCCGAGAATTTTTTTTTTTTTTACGTATGTAGTTGTTTTATTTGTGAACACCAGAAACACACTAATTCTTCTTAACATAAGGAGCAGGGTTTTTATTCGTAATTTCGAGAACCGGTGAGTAAAACATTATTTTATTTACTCATTTCGAATTTGAATTTAATTCTTTGTTTGGAGAATGTGTTTTAAAGTAAAGGAAGAGTAGGGAGCAGTTGTTTATATAAAAATATAAATTAATATCAATTTTATATATGTATATATATATATATATATATATTGTGTGTGTGTGTGTGTGTGTGTGTGTATGTGTGTATGTCTGTATTTATGTATGAATGTGTTTTTATGTGATTAATAATAATATTTTTATGTATATATAATATATACTGCATTTCTTGAGGTGTTCCAGTATACCTTGATAATATCAATTTACGTTGATGGCTGTCGCCCGTACTTCTACAATATGCACATGTTACTTTCAAACAAAGTACTTGAGAGAGTGATGAAAGCATCACCATTAAAGCTGTTACCTAATAATAGTGATTGCTTATATAGCCATTGTATTACCCGGGTCTTCAGGACCTTGCTTAATTAAGTTGGGTTTGGTTTTGTGATGGTGAGGCTTTTAGGAGTATTTTGAAGGAGGGCTTTGAAAGTAAGTTGCTTTTAATGAGGGATTTGATGATGTGCTTTGCACTCATGATATCTAAATTATGTTCTCCTCCTTCCAGGGAGGGAGATCTCAAGGTGGTGTACCTGGTTAGTTTGACACCTTTGGCGATAATTCGATTTTTGTGCGTGTTTTTTTAAATAGTAAGGGAAATGTTATGGTTCTTGAAAATACTATGTATACATTATGGGTGTTAGGGTTATGTCGTGAAATTGATTGGTTTACGAAACTGGTTGATAGGGGTACTTTGTTGCTGCTGGTATTAATGGAGTTTACGATGGTGAGGGTCGCGTTATGAGATTCTGCCGAGTTTTATATATTTGGAAGGGAAAGTGATTTGGAAGGGTCGATTGATTTTCGAAGGTTATTTTGTCCATGTTGTTTCTATTTTTGAAAGGCAAGGTCCCGCTAAGTTTATTTTTTATAAAATCTGTGTAGACAATGATTCCTTTCAGAGTAAGGAAAGTTCATTTTCTTAGATGGTTGTTATAACCTATGAAGCGTTAAACATTGGGGGCGGGCTGGTTTTTTTTTTCTTTGCGCCGATGCCCCCCCCCCCCCCCCTCCCCCCCCCCCCCCCCCCAACCCCCCCCCCCCCCCCCCCCCCCCCCCCCCCCCCCCCCCCCCCCCACCCCCACCCCACCTTTCTTAGCGGCCTCGTTTTCTTTTCTTTTTTTTCTTTTTCGGCTTCTGAAAGTTTGTCTTTGAGAATTGTCGAGGTATGTGTTCTTCTGTTTTGTTCTAATTTTAATCTAATATAAAAGTTTTGAAGGATTGCTGGCAATAAATACAAACATTGACGAGACATTGTAAATATATATATATGTATAATATATATATATATATATATATATATATATACATACATATATATATATACATATATATATATATATATATAATATATATATATATCTATAATATATATATATATACATATGTGTGTGTGCATATATATGTAATAATAAGCTGCTAACTCACCTCCTTTATAGAAGTAAATTGTAAATGCCGAATACGATTGTAAAAAAAAAAAAGCCTGACTGTTGAGATGAGCTGTTTGCTTAGTGTATCCAGAGTAATAAGAATTGGTTGGTAAACTTATGGGGAGATACTTAAAAGTGGTGCAAGGATACCGTAGATAACAGGTTTGGATAGAATATCGTCAGAAGGTTTGGATATGGGGACTGAATGGAAGAGGTTATGTTGCTGAAGGAGGGGATTACATAGAAAGGGTTGGGACCGTTAGTATGAAGAAATTTTCAGCCAATAAAATATTTACGTGGCAGCGAATGTGATTTTATTATTAATTTTTTTTAGTGACCTTAGTTTCATTAAACAAGAATTAATCAAGCCTACTGATATACATATATATTGTCATGCGGGTTAATATATATATATATATATATATATATATATATATATATTATATATATATATATATAGTATATTATATTTATATATATATTATATTATATATAAATATATATGTGTGTGTGTGTGTGTGTGTTTATATATATGTGTGTATATATATATTACCAGGAAACCTGATAAATTCATTTTTATTCAAGTGAAGTAAACAAAAATGAAATTACAGACAATTTCTCTCTCTCTCTCTCTCTCTCTCTCTCTCTCTCTCTCTCTCTCTCTCTCTCTCTCTCTCTCTCTCTCTCAATATCAAGTGTCGAAACAGACAGACAGGCAAGTAGTAATTGGCCTCATCGCCTCCTGCCTCCCCAGAGTGAGCTGGAAAAGTTTTAGCTTTTGTTATTGTTTTCTCTTCCTACCTATTCTTTCATTCTTTGTTCACGGACAATGCCTCGGCCTCGTGTAAAGTGGAGTATTGTTGATGAATATAAAATGTTAGAATGATTATATATTTAAAAAATGTGTTTGAGAGAAATAAGAAAATTTGGCGTTTCATTTTTCATACAGTCTGAAAGGAGAGACGCAGACAAACAGTTTGTGTTTAGATTTTTTAATTTTTTTTTATTTCATTTTTGAAATATTCGCTTTCTGAGGTCGACGCACTCTGATGAGTTGTAGATGTAAATGAATTTTCAAAATCGTCGGTAGACTGTAGAGTATTTTATCTCTGGAATAATTTGAATTTTGAAAATCGTCGGTAGACGGTAGGGTATTTTATCTCTGGAATAATTTGATTGTTGCAGGGAAATCCTTGGAGGTCAGGGACCTCCAGAATTTTGGAAGTGAAAGGGGGATTTAGGAATCATTTACATATTGGGGTTACAAGTACTCTTTCATAATAAGTAGAATATCAGTGGCGATTTTCTGTATTTGTTTCTTATTAAAATTCTTCATTTATTTTTGTTACTTGAAATACAACTGAAATGAATCCTGGAGTCCAAATTGAAGATAAGGGGAGACATATATTGATAATGATTTTCTGTAATGTTAAATTATCGATATCTTAAATGTACTTTTTGTCAAATATGATTATCCGTATTTAAATGTACTTTGTATAATATTTATTTATTAATGTCTTCGTGTATTGGTTGTAATATTTAATTATCAATCTCTTAAACGTACTCACATTATTGTGAAACTAAGACACAACGACGCAGCATAACATGCTTAGATTTAATCAGAAAAAAGAGCCAAAGTAAAATGCGTATCTAACGAGAAAGTCAAAGTATGAACGTTGTCAGCAAATGTTTTATATCAGAGTACGATGGCACCTGTTTGTTACAACTAGTCGCCAATTATTATGTTACGCTTCGCTTTAAATTCGATATTCCGATGGTGAACTGGATCTGCTCCCGCTTTAATAATTTTCGGCATAAACCTTTAGCGGCAGTGACTTTGATGTTCGCTTTTCGGATAATATTCCGGCACATTCGCTTGATCTGTCACTTGCGTGAGATTTTAAACAAGCAACAGAAATAGAACCAAGTGGCTAATGAAACACGCTCTTGGGGAATGTTTGTGCCGCCGGGCAGTGCTGCTCTCTTGTTTTGATCTGATATTTTTATAATCTTATATATATAATATATAATATATATATATAATAGTATATAATAGATATATATAATAACTTTTTATATCTTATATATATATATATATATATATATATATATAGAGAAGAGAGAGAGAGAGAGAGGAGAGAGAGAAGAGAGAGAGAGAGAGAGAGAGATACATAAATATTTATATATATGAATATATATTACACGCACATATGTATGCGAGTTGATGCTTGCAAAACTAGTAAGACGTGTTTTTGACACTGCATAATCTGCCCCTCCTAGACGCAGTATGCACTGCTAGACAAAAATTATATATTGATATTTATGCTATTCCACTCTTGAGTCCGGTAGATAAGGTTCAAATCAAATGCTATTGGGAATTTCCTTCTATATTTGTTTTTATCGTTGAAATTTATTCATTTTAGAGATTTAAATAACGAAACAGTGCTCCCTTACCCCTTACCCTTAACAACCTCCTCCTCCTCCTCCTCCTCCTCCTGCTCCTCCCCGTGTTACTGACCAACACACGTAATACTGGCTGATCTAATATAGCCATATATTCATATTGGTAAATAATAACTTTTCGCCTCATTGTTGTTCCAGTGTGCCGTAGTTCTAGGCTAATCATAGTTGTTGATTAATGACATTGCAACAATTTTTACAATTTTAGTAAGTTGATAATAATAGTATTAAAATCTATTACTATGAGATTCAGGGCCTCTGTAACACGGTTTTTTCGCAATAACTTTTTATCTATGCATTTCATAAATATAACGCTTATTCAGAACACATATTATATCTACACATAAATTTTGACTGTATTCTGCATTACGTAGGTTGAATAAATTTGGTACTTATAATGTAAAAGTGACATATTTTGAAGACGGGCCAACTTACTCAGAGAAAAGGTTTCGAACGCACTCGTTACGTAACTTATGACGGCATTTCTTCCCTCTTTCTCGGTGGATGATTGGCTGTACGTAACGAAGGCTAAACCTCTGGCAACAATGACATACAAATTTAAATACAAGCAAAGCAGTACACCTTTATGAACTCTGGAACCTGTCCACTGATAATTGTCATAATGAACAAACCAACAAAATATGTTATTAAATACAAAAACACTACGATTATTAGTCTAACTCCCAAAATAGGTTTCCTAAGAAATTACAGTCTACTTTATAGGTCACAATCAGATTGACAAGATGTAGGGAATAGCTGGTAATTTTCAAAAACATAGTAGACAAGCTTGATTTGATAACTGCTATATCCAATGTCAAGCAATTTTTATTTATTGGCTATGTACCTATTTACTGAAAAAAAAATAGCCGGTACTACCGTATATTGGCTTTAAACCTTCACCAATAATTATCGTCAGAATGATGACTTCATGAGGCTCCACCCACTTTCGCCTCGTTATAATTCAGGATAACACTGAAGGCTACCATGGGCACTGTTGGATTAGAAAATTTAACATCTGTCTATAAAAACTAATTTCTCGAGTAGTTGTAAGAAGTGCTAAATGATCCTCAAGGATCCCAGCAGTTGGCCTAAACGTTTAATTCATGTATATTACTGCTATACAGTTGCGGCACTACTGCTACAGTAGTATTACTACGCTAGCATTGATACCCCACCCACATCTATGCATCGTTCCGCCATTCATAAAGTCTTTGGGTTTCAGAGGCGATGGAGTTTCTGCCTGGTGGATGGGCGGGGCAACATTTCGTCAAAAGGCGTGTTTACCTTGCTTACGTAATGAATGTTTTTCGACTCTTGGCTCGTAATCATTGGCCATGGCGTCGGCTAGATCATTTTTACTATATAAAAATTAAAACTATCGGGTTTAGGTTATTGATAATGCTGACAAAATTTGTGTGTGGTTGTAAAATATACTTATGTCAACTTTCAGCTACATCCGATGCTTTGACAAGGAGCAAAGTCCAAAAAACCGTGTTACAGAGACCCTGAATCTCATAGTAGATGAGCTTTTGGTGTGAAAGAAATAACATCACGACACAATTCAATATCGAAATTCTTTTTAATTTCAGTGTTGATATAAAACGTAATTTGGACTTACTGCTCCCCAATTCTAAATGCAAAGTTCAGTATGTTCATGTATTGTGCGGGATATTTTAAGAATTCTTTTAGAAAGTTAAAATGGGAAAAAGGTGATCGCCAAAAAGAGCAGGCATATTTCTAAATTATCTTAAACGAAAACATTTAAGTTTGCTTATTTAACAAGTAACTATCCAAGGGTATTCTAGTGAGAAAAGAGTTCCGAGTTTTCCATGTCACCTCTTTTCTAATAGTAAAAATGTTTGTTATATCCAAGGATATAATGATTTATCAGAAATTGCACAGAACAGTGAAAACATGATTAGCCCATTAAGAAATCTTATCCAAACTTTGAATATCGAAAACGAAAACAGGTAAATCAACTATTGAATGATAAAAAAAAAATTTGTTTAACACAACGTATCAGATAATTAAAACGAAATTTAGAACAAATATTGTGTATATATAATATATATATATAATATATATATATATATATATATATATATATGTGTGTGTGTGTGTGTGTGTGTATGTATGTATGTATACACACACACACATATCTATATATATATATATATATATATATATATATATATATATATATATATATATATATATATATATATATATATGCACACATATATACTTGAAAATCACAGTGAATGCACTCGACTTCATTACATAAGCGAATACCACATGAAAAAAATGACAGCCAGGACGTCAGTACCAAGCGCTTTCTCCCGTCTATTCTGGCATCGTCGGGGCATAAGAACGATGCCCTGAAATATCAGGCGAAAAGCACTTTGGCACTGACCTTCTGCGGTATTCGCGCACACACACACACACACACACAATATATATATATATATATATATATATATGATATATATATATATATATATATATTTAAAGATAATGCCACGAAGGAAAAATAAACGAAGGAGTCTGCGAGATCTTTCGGCTGACAAGCCCTTTACTGAAGCAGCTACTGACAAAAATACGAGGAAAGACAATACAAGAAGGTTCGTATAACTGACAGATATAAATTCGTCCTCCCATCAGTCAAAAGCCTACGATAGAATAGTTTCTAAAAGTTTAAGATTAATCTCTCGCATACGGTTTGATGTTTATTTTTCTTATTTGCTTTCAATATGAATTAGTTATTAAGAAAGGCATGTCTCAAAGAGCTCTTTAAATTGTACTGGCAGTGCAGTAATGACCAACAGCAATTCACAGTAAAGAGAAAACGAGGACGACGGAGAGTGGTATTAGCATCGGATGCATGTCCACATCATCACAGTCGTAAGAAGAGATTTGTCACCGTCCAAATCAACAAAAGAGAAGCCAAGAGTTAAAGGTGAAATAACCAACAAACCGAGGGGGAATCCGCTCCCGATAATAGAGTCACCTAGAAAATAACACGGGGGTGGCTTTGTTTGCAAAGCTTTGGTTTGTGACGGCGAGGCCTTTGAATTAGGTTATATGTTTGTAGTAAAGTTCGTTACCAGTGCGGCTTCCACCTTTGTTCCTTAGACATGCCATTAAAAAGGCCTTTGTCATCTGAGCAGATCTCGATTTGGATATGTTCATACCGTATCGGAGGCTGTTTGTTGTTGCCCTCTTGCTTTCGCATTGCAACACGTACTATAGATAAGAAGGTCTCTGGAGTTGGGAGTGGAACATTAATATCTTCTTGTATTAATTGGATGACTTATGTCAAGAGATAACGACTTGCCAATTGATGGAGATAATGAGTTAATAATTCAGTGAACGAATGGCGGAAGAAAACTCCACATTCTTGAAAAGCAGTGCAGAAAGTTTTGGTCGAGATAGGTATGCTTTTGGGGAAAATTATACTTTCTAATTTTGTGCAGGAAACTGGCCTTCACTTTTATTTCAATGTCTCTAAAATATTTCCTATGTAATTCCTACAAACAAATATGGTATTCACTAGCCAACCACACTGTGTATGCATATATATTGCGTGTGTGTCCGTTTATTGTGTACGTATGTTTTTGTATTTGCGTATTTATGTATGCTTGTGAGTTACTTCATTTGGAAGTGCTTCTGGATACGTTTTGCTCCTTTCCTCATTTTATCCATGGATGTATTAGGCCATATTTAAGAACAAAAGTACTGAAGCCATAAACACGTGGTTCCTCGTTGGACGAGTGGATTTCGCGCTCGGCTACTAACCCGATGGTCCGAAGTTCGATTCTCGGCTCTGCCAACGCGGAACCAGAGGAATTTATTTCTGGTGATAAAATTAATTTATCGATATAATGTGGTTCAGATCCCACAATAATCTGTAGGTCTCGTTGCTAGGTAACCAATTGGTTCC
>NC_087202.1:76066192-76088692 GCF_015104395.2 Macrobrachium nipponense | reverse complement strand
TAAAGTTTTCACTTGAATTTGGTCCGCTTTGTGGGCTGTTGACAATTAATTGTAGTATATTGGAAATTACTTGTTTTAAAAATATTATGTTTAATACCTGAACCTCTTCACTTTCTGGTCATTGGAGAGGTAACGAAACATACTTTGTTTCTTTTTTTTCGAATTAGATTTCTTAATATGTTAACCTGCATTGAGTGAGAGATGCGTATATTTTGTGAAAGAAGTTCACTCTCGACGTGGTTCGGAAGTCACGTAAAGCCGTTGGTCCCGTTCCTGAATAACCACTGGTTCCATGCAGCGTAAAAGCACCATGCAAACAAACAAACAAACAATATGTTAACCTGGGAACTTCTTGATGAAACTTATTCCTTTCTCTTAGGTCCAGAAACATTTAAGATCGATAAAGTACTAATTTTGACATTACATTTGATAAAAGAAAGTATTTTTGTTCTGAGTGGGCGAAAGGGAAGATAACTAATAAAATGCAAAAATCTTACTAAAAGAACGCTGTATATGGTTTTCAGTATTTGTATTTGTCGCCCTTGAAACATTTATATAATGCGTATAGATGAAAATTTTGGTTCAGTTTGGGGTGTAGTTAAGACATCCGTAAATATCTAATTTATATATATATATATATATATATATATATATATATATATATATATTATATATCTATTATATATTATATATTTCTTTACGAATTTTTTAATACTCTCCAAACTGATCAAAAATTTTCATCTATGTGACTTTAATATTCTACGATTAATCAATATATATATATAATATATTATCTATATATATATAGTATATATTTATGTTGTGTTGCTGTGTGGATTTAGGGTGTGTGTGTGTGTGTATATATATGTATGTTTACTTTGTACTCGTATTTCACGGGACGTATGTCTTTGTATTTATAAATTTCACAGTCCATGTATCATAACAGAAAAAAATGGTTTTTCTAAGCCACAGCTCTGTATAAACACAGTGTATTACTACATCTCTGGCAGATTATTCATCTTAATTCATTCTTAAAATTATTGATATGTGTGGCGTTCGTTGAATTATCAATATTTTACTTTGCGGCAATTTATGGGCGCTCAGCGTCTTTCCATGTTTAGTATATAAATTGCGGGATGTATTGGAGCATCTGTTCCGCTGTTTGTGACAACTGGGTCATGTTAGGTGACACATCCACTTTCCTTACTCAGGACGTTTCCTGATTCCGTGATTGATGGGTCGCTCAGTTCCCCCATTTTTTTTTTCTTTCCTAGCTGATTTAAAAAGATCTTTCTATATCATTCTACAAAATTGCTAGCTATTGTTAGTGGCTAATGGTATTTGTATCGGCATTGTTTATTGTCGGATCATTAACTTATATTAATTTATTCTTCTCCTTTGCTCCTTTCTTTTATGTTATTTTTCACGTGTCCTTTCTTTTCTGTAAGAATGAATAACCCTTTATTTATTCCGGAAGGAAAAAATGTGTGAAGGAAATGCATTCATTTTTACTTCTTCACCAAAGTGTCATACTCCATCAAGTAACGTATATTGCTGTGTGTGTTGTATTTACCTGTTAAATTGTGTTTTCGTAATGTGTGTTTTTTTATTTTACCTCTCTCAGTTATGGTGATTTAATTTTATATTTCCTTGTTCATTTCTTAGGTTTTCTTTTTTTCTTCTCCAAAGGAGATCCTTGTTTGGGAAAGCATCCCTTAGAAGTTAATGGTTTATAAAGCTTCTTCCATATATTGAAAAGCTATGCATTTTGAATAAAAATAGTAAGGGGTACACACGTGATAAGAGATAAGTCTGTGATTTTTAGATACCAGCTAGCCAGGATCTGCTCTTCGGGTCTGTGATATGATACTAGCAGTAGGCTTATGGGTATTGTTTAGTCAAGGTCTAAAGACCTTGTATTTAGCCTTTCTGTACTCGTTTCTGAAGAAAGATAAGTTTTAGTTGGTCCCACACAATCGAAGTGAAGCTGTAACTATATATATATATATATATATATATATATATATATATATATATATATATATATATATTGGATTCGCTTGTCACTACAAAGCCTTATAAGATCCAATTGCAAGATATATGAAGAAATTATGAATGTCCGTTATGTATGTATGCATGTATGTATATTGTATCCTACTCTTCCTTACATAATTCCTGCGAACCTCTTTGTTATAAAATGACAAAAGACAAAATCTTATAAAGAAATAAAAAAAATATATATCGTCATCACAGTATTAGCAATCTAGAACTAATGAAAGGACGAGATAGGTTTGTTAAAATATAATAAATTTCATTTTTCCTGTGCGGAAAATTTTAAGTTTGAGTTTGTAAGTGAAGGAAATTGTATTGCACTACTAAATAACTTTCATATGTGGCATTATGAACGTGGAGTTTAACATGGCCATTTTCCGTAAATTATGATTCAATATTTTATTTCTATGTGGAATATTTCACCTGCTGTGCTCGAATCTGAAGTACTCGATTTCCTGAGGATTGGTCAGGATTTCGTGATGGGAAGTATCCTTCCGGTTTAACCTAACTTTGGGAGTTGTCTGTTGGTATTTAGAGGTCTTTCCTCTGAGGAAAATTTTTCGGTCATTTATCTATATGATCAGTTTTGATAATGTGGGTTGTAAACCGTAGCTTGGATGAATTTTCCAATTGAAGACTATAATAGCAGCAACACCAGTTTTCTTAAATTATTGAAATATTTGGGGCTTTGATTTATTTTCAGTTTTTTTTTTTTTTTTTTTTTAAGAAAACACTGTAAATCATTATATCAGTAGTCTGTTGTTGAATGATTTTGCATAGTTGTTTTTGTTTCACATTTAGCAATTTAATTTTATGTTTTGCGATCTAACATCCATCGCCTTTCCATTATTCATTATCGTTTTGACATGTTGTCCAATAAGAACCCTTTTCATAATATTTCTGGTAAATTTTCAAGGCAAATTAGTTCTCTTTCAGATACAGTGATTAATCGTTTTTCTTTTCTCCAGCAGCATAGTAAGACCCATTGTAATATTCTCTGTGAATTTTTCAGGATGATTTTACATTCGTTGTCGACAGTTTTCGAAAGACATAAGTTTTTGTAATTGGAAATGAGAATCCACAGAATGAAATGTCTCGGTCTCATCCGCAATGTTAATTTATGCTTCCACGTAGCTGAAAATGATAGATCTGCTTCGAGTTTAGATAAATTTTTATGAGAATTTATAGAAAAAGATTGTAGAGAAATTGTAGTGAACTTCACGTAAAACTTTGATAAAAATATAAAGTGCCAACTTACGAGATTAAATTTGTTTTTTTACAACATCAGTAGGAGTGAAAGTTTTATACAAAACTATATTTTTATGGAAAGGGAGATTATATATATATATATAAATTGTAGCTCAATGAGGATAACGTTGAAAGGCAAAAATAAGGTGTAATCAAGCAAAGTTTCGAAACGGAACTGGAGTAAGACGCAGAATTAAAAATCAGGAGAAATGTACTTTATGTGATGGTTGAAAATTATATTTTGTGGAATATTTGTTAAACAGAAAATTCAAGTAGTATTTTAACAGTAGTCGTGAAAATGTGAATTTTTGTAAGCAGTGTGTCACATGACGTTTTTTGGATCTAGTGTTTGAAAGTGTTTAAGGAAAAGAAATTCACGCTGTCTCTGAGACTTCATTCATTCAGGAGAAGGTATTTTGAAAACATTAGAAAAAGGTAGACAACTAGTGGCAAGTGGAACTTTTGGCACCAGATTTTGTATTGAATTTTTAAGTTGTAGAGAAAGTGAATTAATGGACGGTTCCGGGATCAATTATTGAATTAAAAAGGGTCTATAGAATTAGACCAAGAAACTGTGTTAGCATAAATCGTGAAGTAGAAATGATTTCGGAGACGATCTGAGATTAGACGTACAAAGAGAAGCTGAGAAGAAGTGGTAGATGGCGCCTAAGAAATAATATTTTTAAGTAGTAGAAATGGCAAGAAGCGTGTGTTAGATAACACCACCTCTGTAGTCGAATATCTGAGGGAGATCTTAAGAACAGAGCCATTGAGAACTTTCATGATCGTGTGGACTTCACCTTCGATAAGATTGCCATGCAGCGACCTCTGACTAGCAAGTGGGGTTCGTTCAACGACCTGTCTGATTTAGACAGCGTCGAGGACCAGGCATTCTGGTATCAGCAGCGGCGCAGCATCGGCAGCGCCAGTCCGGCAACTGCCAACAGCAGCGCCACCAGCAGTAGCAGCAGCCTTCACCAGTCGCAGCGGTCGGGGCAGGAGAAATCCCCCAGGGGCTCACCCCAAACCCCGACGCGCAACGCCCACCACCTCCACCAGCAACAACAACAACAGGGCGTGAAGGCTCATAAGCCGCTGCAGAGGAAGCTCGCCGCCAGCCATGTGGCGTCAGGGTCGCAGGAGAACCACCAGTATGAGAACCGGCACCGACCTCTGTCTCGCCTGTCGCAGCTACAGCACGAAGGAAGCACGTCGGCGAGCGCCGTGGGCAGGTATTCCCTGTCTCCTCCCAGGCTTTTCCCTCCCGCCGAGCTGCCACCGGTAGGGCGTCTCCGAAGAGTGTTCACAGCACACGCCCGCCGGCGGAAGAAGCACCCTCACGGGTTCCAGCTGACGAACCTTATGAAGGAGCCTCTGCGGGTTGTTCATTCAGTGCCGCTCTGCTTTCCAGAAGGGTAAGTCAAGAAGAAGAGTAGAGAATTTCGTAAAAAAAAAAAAAAAAAAACTCAAAACTTAGTGTACATTTACCGGTGCAAAAAAAAAAAAATCGTTCTCCTTTCAAAATGATCTTGTAAAATGCATACAAACAATCACCAATACACAAATACAAAGCATGCATTTCGTCTATGGATGTTTGAGGTAGGAAAACTCACTCTTAGTCCTGTTTTATTTATGTTTTATCCGCCCTTGATTGCTGTCACTATTGAGGATAACGAAGGTAGGTTTTGTATACCTTTCGTGTTTTTTAATATTTTCTGGTCTTGTAAAAAGAGGTTTCGTCATATCTTTAAGTCGTTCATAATTATATTTCATAATACTTTTATAAGCTGAAAATTCGATGTATTTCGCAGTTTTTTCGAGGTATTTTTGCTTTTCGTATTTTTTTTATTCGCCAAAATTTATTAAGTCATTAATCCACTGAACTGAAGAAGATCGTCCTCCCTCCGCCCTGGTAGCGATGTAATACCTGCCAGGGCCCAGCTTCCCACATATAATCTTTGGAAATCATCATTCTTCAAATTTACAATTCTGCGACTTTTTCCTCTCATTTCCAAGGCTTTAATATCAATTTCTTGCTTTCTGAATAATAATAATAATAATAATAATAATAATAATAATAATAATAATAATAATAATAATAATAATAACAACAACCCCACACTATAAATACTACCCAGTCGAATTGGAGGAATGTGATAGACCCCCCCCCCAAAAAAAAATGTTTATATACATATATGTTTGTGTACTTGCATACATACATACATACATTCACTTTGTGTTAGAAATAACCATTAGGATTCTAGGGGCATAGATTTTTTTTTTCATGTATGTAGCAGGATTTTACCAGAAAAAGAAACCTTTATAAAAACGATTGACAGGGGAAGGACGTTGCTTGTTTAGACAGGGAGCAGAACTGTGGATCAAATGTTTATAATAACACTAAAATTTGGGAACTTCAAAATTGGAGTAACAGACCTGTATTTGGCATGCGTGGACCAAGAAAAGAAACAGATAATGATAGGATAAATAAAAAGACAAGGGGGATATTTAGCATGTATAGTAAAGAAGATAAGTTGTTGGCTGTGAGTGATGAACGTTTTTATGTAAAAGTGCATTCCATGTTAAAACAGGCAGTTATGAGGTTTGCTGTAAAAGCAGGTCTGTAACATCTTATTAGATAGAATGGAATGATAAATCGGAGATGGGAAGTTAGGCGTAGTTGCAGAGTTGTAAGAAGATGAGTTATGAATGTAGTGTGGAATGCCTGATGTTAGCAAATGGTAGTACAGTACTGTTGAAGGATAAAAAAATTGTAAAAGGAAGTGAAGGTTTTTGTAAGTGTTTAGAAGAGGTGACAGCTAAGAGCAAGTGTGAGGAAGAGTAGAGTCACGACTGTAATTTGAAACCGGAGAAATAGATCAGTCAGGCTTTTTGTAGATGACGGAAGAATGGAAACGGTTGATTCATATAGATATTCTGAAGTAAACGTAACATAAGACTGGTAAGACGAGAGAAGAGGCGAGTTACAAAATAAGTAAAACAAGGAAGGCACAAGAGATTGAAAAGAGAATCGGGGTAAGACACTGTCTGGAAGTATTGTTGAGCCACCTCACTTTTATGGAAGTGAATTGTGGATGTGTGTGGTATGAAGAAAAGAGATTGTTAGATGATGTGGTATAAAGTTACGGCTTGTTGAAAGGAATCTGAAATGGTGTGATCATGTGGAGATTGGAGGATAGTAGATGGGTGACAAGAGCTACTTCTGGGCAGTGCTACGATGGAGGAGAGGAATACGGTATACCCGGGAGATCCTGGAAAGATGGACTGATTTCGTTATTGCAAAATGTCCGCAATATCCAGGAATCCAGGATGTATATATATGTATATATTTGTATGTATGAATGTATGTGTGTATATATATATATATATACATTTATTTGTATGAAATTCTATATATATATATATATAGTATATATATATATATATATATATATATATATTACACATTTATTCTCGAAAAATATAGATTTATGGAATGAAAATGTTGTCTGAGTGTTAGTCCTTGACAAATACGATAAGCCTCTCAATATGCTTCATGAAATTCGTGTTAAATCGACCAAGATCTTCTCAGGGTAAGCTACGAGAGAGAGAGAGAGAGAGAGAGAGAGAGAGAGAGAGAGAGAGAGAGAGAGAGAATCTTTGAATAGCGCCTCCAAATCCTTTCCTTTTCTTTTAATTAAAATCTTTTGTAATTGGAACATCTAATTATTATTTATTTTTCACACATGAAAGGAAAATATAATTTTTTAAAAAGAAGCCTAGCTTCTTTTTATGATAAATACAGTTTTAAACCTTGTAGTGGTATGTTTCTTCTATATGATCGACATGAGTTTATGAAATATGCTGGAAGTTATTCTTTCTAAATTTAGTTTTTTCGCGCAAAATTAGAAAGATTTTGTCATGTAAGTCATTATAGTATACGTATATGCATTTATGCAAGTAGAAAGCTAGGTAGATTAGCTGTGTTGTTGTATTTAAAGCAGCAAAGTAGTGTTGCGGGTAAAATCACCCAAGCATTGAGAGGGATTTGATATCTGCACCTCCATGTTATCCATTGGGACACCCCCAAATCTTTCTGGCTCCATTTTGGCAAGGACCTTGCTGATATAGGACAGCTTAATCTAAAGAAACAACAAAACATATGTGGTTTGACACTTGCAACGAGATTTTTTTTAAATGGCTTGGAATTAGCGACGACATCCCCCAGGTACTCGGAAAACAGGAAGGCTTGTCACCTGTTCCTACTCTTCCGAGGGAAAATGCACACGCACATTATCATATGAACCAGCTCCGTTTCAGGGAATCCCTTCTCACCCCCATCCTTTTCGGTAGAGGGGGAGGGGGCCGGTGGAGGTAGGAAGAACCCCATTGGAAACCATCTTAGGGGTCCCCACCATAACCCTGCCAAGTTTCATGCCCATCGGACCAGCCGTTTGGCCGTGATTGAATGACAGACGGACAGACAAACATTACGCCCATTATGGTAAGATATATATATATATATATATAATTATACATATATTATATATATATATATAATATATATGTGTGTGTGTGTGTGTGTGTGTGTGTGGGTGTGTGTGTGTGTGTGTGTATGTATATGTATATATGTTTGTGTAAGAGTATGTTCCCAGCAATCACAAAAGATGCACGTGAACACCAGAGGAATAAAAGACAGGCAGTACCAAGGGCTTTCATATTTGTATATATTTATACATATAGATAAATACGCATACATACATACATGCATACACGGAAAGCAAAAACTTCTGCCGAAAAATGCTGAGATTTCAGAACCGCGTGCATGCACTGCGAACGACCATGTTGTGCAACGTTGCAACCATAGGATGGAAGTGCAATATAAATCGAGTTTCCAATCAATTTTTTCATTTTGTGTATGAATTCAAGCGTCTATATTTAGAGAATGGAGTCTATGAATCGTTAGTAATATAAAAGTTTCCTTTATAGAAATAATATTCACTTTTAATAATTCTTTTCGTTTGATTTTTGCATTGAAATTAAAGCAAGTTGCCGTAGATGCAGATTTAGTTACAAACGACGAAATCCCTTTAAAAATATTTTCACTTTTGGGCATTTGTTTCCTTTTGACTTTAAAATACATAAAAAAAGAAAGAAAATTAGATTTGTGAGATCTACATCTACTACAGTTGTAGTAGGGGCAGATGCAGTTATGAACTGTAACTAGTTTGCAACTAGAAACGCAGGCGGGCACACCAACAAGCCTCATCTAGATACAGTTCCATCTCGGATTCTAACAAATGTTTTTGGGAATCCAACTATTAATATATTGCTAATTATACTGTGCGCTTTAATGTGATAAGTTGAAAAAATCAGTATATTTACAGTTTGTGTGAACTGCATCTGTGAGTTATACCCAAGCTTCATTTTTGCTATACGCCGTAGGGGATTAATAAGAAAATTTTATCGATTTAAGTAGATAACATTAAACATTCAACTCGGCTCATTTAATTTGTCTCATTTGTATATTTGAAACACGATGTCAATACCATTGTTGACATTTAAAGTATAGAATTTTATGAAAATTGAATAATATAATAATATTAATTACGATGATAATGATTTATTTTAGGGAGAAACAAGTTTTTCGTTTAAAAAAAATTACAGTTGTGTAAACACCTCAGTATACAAGAAAGAATTTACATTTCTGAACACCTCTTATACAGCTTTCAGAAAATAAGAGTTATGAAGTGAAGGAAAGGAAATGATCTTGAAATATCAGATGTCCTAATGAATTTGCCGTCCTGTTAGCTTCTGTTCATCCTGTATGCTTTAAAATACTAGCGCAGTCAGGAAACCTATTGGGAGGTTTACTAGTGTAACACAGAATATTTAACTAGTGAGGAAATACGCCCTTTTCCTGTATAACCCACATATTGCAAATGCATATATATGTGTGTGTGTGTGTGTGTGTGTGTGTGTGTGTGTGTGTGTGTGTGTGTGTGTGTGGCTTCTTAGGACCCTGAAGGCTAACATTCTCAGAGGTCACCTCTCTCTGACATGAGGCGAACAAAACAGAGAGATACATGGAAAGTATAAACAAATATACAAATATTTTGTTTTCAAATTCTTTCATGCCTGTCTTTGCAAGAGCACATAGTTTTATTTGATAAACCGATGGATAAGGTAGATTCCGGATCTCTACCAATCTACATTCGTTGGGATCTTTGACACTGGCAGAATGTGGTAATCCTCTCTCTCTCTCTTCTCTCTCTCTCTCTCTCTCTCTCTCTCTTTATATATATATATATATATATATATATATATATATATATATATATATATATATATATATATATATATATATATATATATATAAATAAATGTTGTATGTACAGAAAACGGAAGCCTTAGGTTTTAACATATATGTTTAAACGCACACAAACATATACGATTACAAGGTTTTAAAATCACCTCTCATTCGGCCAGTTGATGTTTTAACGAATGGGAATTGCTCATTCGTTATACGTCAAAACCATAAAAGGTTTAATTAATCGATGCGTCTGTTAGATGCAGTTTTGATCGACTTCATCCGGGCAATATTGGATATTTTGATTTGAGTAAGGTTGTTCATGCATTTGTATGTTTGAATTTGTTTATATACTTGTTTTCACGGGTCTCTCTTTTTTTTTTCTTTATGGGCCATTGTATTTTCTCAAAGCTGGATTGCTAAGGGGTTGCCTGTATAAGACGTTAAGAGAAATTCGCAAAAATTAAACAACAAATATCCCAGTGCCACCATCGAATTCACATTGCGACGTTGGAGTAACTTACACCCATGGAGGATTGTGTATATTGGTATATATAACGCTACTCCAGGTAATATTATTTATTTTAACTTCCTTAACCCTGACTAGGATTGGAACTTATCGGTATTTTTGGAGTATTACATGAGTCACAGCGACATTTTCCATTCGGTAATATGGATAATAGCGCCTCATTGGCGTGATCGGTATGGTCTTGGCCTGCCACCTCGGTGGCCGCGAGTTCGATTCTCGGGCATTCCACTGAGGGGTGAGAGATGTGTATTTCTGGTTATAGAAGTTCACTCTCGACGTGGTTCGGAAGTCACGTGAAGCCATTGGTCTCGTTGCTGAGTTACCACTGGTTCCATGCAACGTAAAAACATCATACAAATAAATAAACAAGGTAATATGGATAATGTCACTGCTACCCCGTGTATCAACTCAAACCATGCGAAAGTTCGATTCTTGGTCATAGAAGCTGAAATTGTTATATATAATTCTCTGTTTGTTAACTCTAATTCAATATTGGTGAGTCATTCGTTACTTCATAATTGAAATTAAGAAAAATGGTATGTGTAAGAAGGAAAAATTACCATACATTCTAAAGGATGAAAGCGGTAAAAGAGAATAAACAGGTAACCGTGAATTAGAAGTCAAATTAGGCTACTAACATCAGAGTGTTTTTTGGTGGGGGTTTGCAAGTGTAGTAATATTTTAGAAGAAAATCGCCATGTCTGGCTTTACTAAAGCGAGATATATAAACTGAAATAAAATTATATTATATTAAGGGACGCATCACACGTACAAGAACTTCCTGCAGTGCAACTTTGCCAACTAATCTACTCTCTCTCTCTCTCTCTCTCTCTCTCTCTTTCTTTGCGAACTAACACACCCCCCTCTCTCTCTCTCTCCTTGCGAACTAATCTCCTCTCTCTCTCTCTCTCTCTCTCTCTCTTTGCGAACTAACACCCCCCCCTCTCTCTCCTTGCGAACTAATCTCCTCTCTCTCTCTCTCTCTGTCTCTCTCTGTCTCTCTCTCTCTCTCTCTCTCTCTCAGAACTGCAGTCTTTTACTTGTTGACAGGGAAAAGCCGCCTCTCCCTCCTCTTTTGGGATTTCCTCTTGAGTTACGAAATCTGGGTCCCCGGCTCCTTCCACTCGCCCTCCCCCTTCTCTGACCTTCCCTTTGTTTACGTTTGTTTGTTGGGATGCATTGTTATCGTAATTGATATAACTTGGCTTCCTCCTGTAATTAGGGAGATATTTTTAAACCAGAGTGAAAGCGGAGTCACGTACCTTTCATCGAAGTCTAGGGGGAGATTTATGTGACGTCACACTTGCCCACTTTTTCTGAACGTGATGTGCTTCTTCGGTTCGGGAATCTGTTTGACAAATAAATAAGTAAATGAATGAATAAATTAATAAATAAACATTATATATATATAGTATATGACACATAACCACAAGGGGAAAATGAGAGGCGGGGTGTAGGTCCTGACCGGTTTCGACTGTATTTCCAAGCCATTGACGAAGGACTGATACATAGTATTAGAAATCACAAATATATATACTACAGAAACAGTACTGACGAACATATTCACAACCGTTTGAGACTGCAGATCCACCCACAGGCAGGTGTCAAGATAGGAGTGGCTTTCAAAAATTCATTAGGCTAAAATTTGCAATAAATGAATCACGTGCTATAGTAATTATAATCATATATATATATATATATATATATATATATATATATATATATATATATATATATATAAGTGCGTGTGTGTTATGTTTTTAGTAAAAATTCTGTTTCCTTTGCTGTATGAAATTTGGATCAGATTAGACAATATCGTAATTAATCTGATCGTAAATAATTAAAATAAGATAACATCGAACGGCAACTAGCGAAATTCTGCGTTAAACTCGCCAGCTCTCGACACATGACACTATCAGGTTTTATTGTGCTCCAGCGTAGTTCCGTTGTTGTTTTATTGGAATTTATTTATCTGAAGTCCTCCAAACAGCTTCTCTAGTCCAATTTCTATTTTTGACGAAGAATTCAGCATTCGAAGCTCCTTGATGCGTTTGCGTGTTCGTAATCGGATTGCAGTAGCCTTCGAAGGTCCCCGATTTGTTTGTTTGCTTGTTTATGATCGGCTTCTGTAATTCAATTGTGTTTTGAGCATTTTTCCAGGATGCTATATTCTCTCTCTCTCTCTCTCTCTCTCTCTCTCTCTCTCTCTCTCTCTCAGTTGTTAGTAATATGGATAATGTCACTGCTACCCCGTGTGTCAACTCAAACCACGCGAAAGTTCGTTTCTTGGTCATAGAAGCTGAAATTGTTAGTATATATATATATATATATATATATATATATATATATATATATATGTGTGTGTGTGTGTGTGTGTGTGTGTGTGTGTGTGTGTGTAGATAAATAAATATACTGTATATATTATATACGTATATATACACATATATATGTATATATGAAGAAGGCCAATTCATATAATTCCCTTATGGCCAGATATTCTCAATTTACACTTTCGACCAACCGGGAGCAATGCCTCGACGAAGTAATCTCCCACTCCGCAGGGAAGGTGGCCCATTCTACTACAAGGTTTTAAGAACTACAGTATTCTGGTTCTTGTTTTGTAGTGGAAGCTTCGTCGACTCTCTGCCTAAGCGTTGGTCAGTCTTGTCTGAAACTCATTACCCTTTTACATATTTCAGCATGGAATTATGTACCTTCTGGTTAGCAGACTTCTTAGGATCACTGGCTGTGGTAGAAGAAAAGAGAGGAATATAGAATAAATAAAAAAAAAGAAAAAAAAAGACTGACGCTGGCAATCATCGTTCTACCAATGGGAAGGTTTTGAAGAGATTGAGACCTCAACATTGGGCGAACCATTCATAGACAGACGTTCTCTCTCTCTCTCTCTCTCTTCTCTCTCTCTCTCTCTCTCTGGCATTAACGACCGCAGAGTATGCTCGTATGAGTTGCCATTGAGAGAGCAGTGGAACGTGAAGGAGCGATACAACTTTTTGACGATCTGTGAAACGTTATGGGTTTTCTATTTTCCCGTTCATGCTGTGATAGAAACGGATACATATTTCTTTCTCTTTTTGCTTATGGTATGCTTTAATTTATTTTATTTTATTTTATTTTCACTTTTATAATATTGAACATACATATGTTTAGCTGTCTATAAATCCGCGTAAACAATGACAAGATAATCTGATGTGAATCTAGACATTCATGGAATTGATCGACCTTGTACTTTATCATAACACAATATATCATAGTACTATAATAATTATTTAAATTTTAACTTATAAAAATAAGGATTTGCAACATTATAAAGAAAAGAAGCCATTCTCTTAAGAATATTTCAATGAATTTGACGAAATCTGTCATAAGCCATATTGCCGCATGGAAAATTATATCAGTTTAAAAATATTAGTGTCTTGTTCATGTCAAGCACGTGCGTCAACTTTACAGTTAAATTGCGCCGCACGTAATTTTATATGCTTTTCAAGTACGTCTTATGCAAGAAGATAAGCGACCAGTATATATGTATATGCTTCTATTTATATATATAATATATATATATATATATATTATATATATATACATACATATAGTGTGATATATGCGTATATAATATATACTGTATATTTATTGATCTACACACACACACACACACATATATGTATATATATATATATATATATATATATATATATATATATCTTATTTCTCTAAATAAATATATGTATTTGTATGTATACGCAACGTATATATATATATATATGCATATATATGCATATATATATATATATATATATATATAGTATATAATATATTGCTTAGTTTTTAAACCAAAGTGTTTTTTTAATCGGCCTTTTAAACTTAAACTTGGGACGTATCCTGTTTTAACAGAATATTTTATTTCCACACACACTGTAGTGATATATATATATATATATATATATATTATATATATATATATATACCTATATATCATCTATATTATCCTACCTGAAAGAAATGTAATCGAGTCCAGTTTTAGCAAAGGGAGCTTGTGTAAGACGATAAAACCCGGTTGAGGAATGCATCAATAAAATTAATTTACTTCAAAGCGAATACGCTGATTTTAAGTACGATAGATTGCCAGATTTTATCATCTTACACAAGCTTCCTTTGCTAAAACTGTACTCGGTTACATTTCTTTCAGGTATATTGTTAGAAATAACCGTCTCTTCAACATGTGTCCAGTTGCTGACATACCAGTTGACGGAATGATTGATTTCACAAACACCAACGGCAATTTCCTTGCGCACAGTGTCTCATGCCACTTTTGTGCGGTTATGCCCCCTTTGCCTGTGACTTTCCATTTTGATCGATATAGTAATAATTCTCTAATGACTTACATGTTTATCTTCTTTGATTATTATAATCTATATTACAAAAAGTGCTCATACCATTGAAATAAAATTTCAAAAATGTGTCATCTCCTTAAGAAATGAATGTATCTTTAATGTAGTATTTAAGAAAAAAAATACAAGGAAAGAGATCACTTATATAAAACCCCCCCAACAATACTCAAGGATGTTTATATTATCAAATCCCATATAAGCCATGGCAATACTGGAAAATCATATGAAAAGAGAACAGAACAGCCTCATCGAGCGACAATTCTCATGGTGTGATATATTGTGTGTTGATTGAAACTTATCTAATTGCGCTAAAGTACAGTAAATTAAAAAGAAGCAAAGAGATCATAAAACGAAAAAATATCCATGTACGTTCATTTTTTTATCACTGGAAAGTAAAAATTAATTTTTCAAGCCTTCGTATCCTTTGTTAAAGTGAATATAGACTCATTTAAAAGAGAGAAAACTGAGTAAGCTTTGCTGTAGAGTTTAGGCAATAAAACATTCTAGTAATATACGCGTATTATCTTTGAAACCGATTACAAATAGATGCTAGTTTTATTTTATTCTTAAACCGCGTGTCGTTTTTTTAACGGGGGTGGACTTGGATCTTCAGGGAACAAGAAGAAGAAGAAGAAGAGGAAGAGAGAGAGAGAGAGAATTAGGAAAAATAATTTGAACGGCCGACTCCATAGGAAGGTGGGACAAAGCACGAAGATGATCATATAAAGAAGTCGATTTGAAAGTATCGATCTATAAATGATATCCCATTCCATGTAAAAAAATGTCAAATTCGTGTCTTTGAAGAATGAATATCACACATCATCCCTCGAGTAGTAATGGATACGTTTGTGCGCATCGTGAATTTGGCTTCCCCCATGAATAATTTGAATAACTTCGTTACAAATGAAGCGCCTGTTAGCAGTTCATATTCCAATGTGTATACCAGCCGTGCAATATCCGTACGGTTGGGAAAAAGTGTTGCATCTGACGTTTTTTTCATTGCGGAATTCCATTTTATCTATAAGCGAAAGGTCTCAGATCTAATTCATCCAGATTAGTTATATTTATACATACGTGCATATATATATATATATATATATATATATTATATATATATATATATATATACAATATACATACAGATTAGAAAGTATTTTATTATGTTTTTTCATTTTTATAGTTTTTGTAACTTACTCGACTGGTAAATATTAAACGATGTATTTGACAGCGAATTTACTTCGTACGTTTGAGATTTTGAGAAAAATACTGCTTCATTCGTTCTAATTTTTTTTTCACTCACAGAACTGTGAATAAGAAATAAAACTCCCTACACTGATTTAATGGAAAACGTTTCACTGCTAGAATTGGTTTTATAATTTTATTTTTTCTGTAAACACTAAACCTTAATATCTTGACTTTCACATAAGTGATGAGTCTTTTCTTTATATTTAATTTTCCCTCTCGTTTATTATTTATATATATATTTTAGATGATAATGTTACTTTTTTCTGTTAAGGTGATTTTATTTCTTTTCTGTTTTACATTATAAAGGATCTTTGAACCTTTTAAATCTTAGATATCTTTGTAGTTTGTTTGATGATGATGATGATGATGGTGATGATGATGATGATGATGATGATTATTATTATTATTATTACAAGTCAGATTAATTACATCACTTGACCAAATTTTTTGACGTGATTGGCTCGTCGATAGAGTTGAAAGAAACAAAGCAACAGATTGCAGTACAAGGCAGAAAAATCTGCAGCTGTGATCGAAGGGACAATACAAAGAAGTTTTAGCACCAAACTTCATTGCGTTATGCAAGGCATGCTATAAGCGACAACTCTTCCCTCCCCTCCACTCATGTTTTATTGTTTTAAAGCATGTACTTCTTATTCATTTTCTCTAGAATCGTCGTAACATATTTTAAATTAACGAATCCTTGCCAGTCCCTGCGTTCTGTCTTAGGTGTGTATGTGTGTGAGTGTGTGTGTGTGTGTGTGTGTGTGTGTGTGTGACCGTCTGTGTGTTCTTAGTTGACCAATTTCCCTTTTAATCAAAACTTCTACCCAATTATTAAAGAGGAACAAACGAGTTCCTCGTGTGTTAATTGTGCCATTGGGCCAACTAATAAGGAAGTTGTTAGTGTTGCTGCATCAACCGTAATGATTGTTTAGCGAGAAGGAAATGTCTGAATGGGAGGCCGCCGAGACTGTCTGGGAATTTTTCCTCCGTCTTCTCGAAACTTGTACTTTGGCCCACTCACAGTAATTTATTTCATTGTAAAGATGAATTTATGAGTTTTGCTTGTCAGTCCGGGAAAAAAAACCCACAGAGTTAGACAGAAAAAGACACTTCGGATAATAATAACAAAGCAAGGGTAAAATTACTGGTGAATAATCTTAATTTTCGTTCAGTTTCTTAGGGTAATTTAAGCTTGGTTGATTGCCATTAGATGTATCGTAGTCCCATACTATGGCGTAAAGTTGTATCGTTCTTAGGTCATTATTGAATTACTTTTCAAATTTGTGCTATGGAAAGTTGAAAATTTCGCGTAACGCTTCCTTAAGGGTACTTGAAGGAACATTGCTAAGAGGACTTACGTGGAATTGCAGAGTAGCTTTGGAAATAAAAGTCAAGGATCAAAGCCAAAGTAAACGCATTAAGTTTTGGAACCATGAGTTGAAGGTTGGTACAAAAAATAAGTATAGATCAAAACTCAGGAGCACTAATAGGGCCTTAAATTAATTAATAAATGTTGAAAAATGATCGTGAATTTTTTAATAAAGCATAATTATTTTTATTTTATTTTATATAACTAAAAGTCAAGTGTCGTCTTTTTGCGTAGAATTTTACTTCTTATAAGCTTTCAGTTTTATCCAGCGATTTAAAATTTCCTTTTTTTCCTCAACTAATTTCATTAATGATTTCTGTTATTTATTAACTACCGCTGCATTATTATATCGGGTAATGGTTCTAAAGTATATTTGTACGTGATTACTTATATGTACGCATATACGAACGAACACAGTAACCGAAGTGAATTTGCATAAAATTACCGACCGTAGTTCTTGAGTATTATGGTCCGCCCAGTTATTCTTTTCATATTTCTGTTACACTGAAAAACTGAATTAGGAAAATATACATTAAAAACGAAAACATCGAACAGAGCAGGATTAAGCGACGTCATGTTTGATAAGTGATTCTGTTAGGAATAATTCTTCTTTACCTTTCGCTCCCTCGCTCTGTATGTATATATATATATATATATATATATATATATATATATATATATATATATATATATATATATATTATAAATATATATATAATGATATAGATTGTGTGTGTACTTGTATATATATATATATATATATATATCTATATATACATAAGCATATATATACCAGAAAAGCCAATTAAAGTTTATTACTACAGCCTCGGTAGCAAGCGGTAATACCAGGACACTTCTGAGCAAGAAAGTGCCTGTGACTTGGGATTCTAACGCACCATTTCCCAAGGCAGAGGTACCTCCTATAGGGATATGAACAAATTTACTGAGGACTTTAGACCTTGGCGGCAGTAAGCTGTGCAACTTGGACATTACTGCCCTAAGAAGTGCCAATGGTTCTGGGGAACATACAGTGTAATTTGAGGAAGAGAAGCAACTGGCGTTGATCCCTGGGAGGGAGGAAACGAGCCATCCACGTGGCCATGAGAGACTCCTGAGACCAATGGCTACTAGTCATTTCAGACGTGTGGGATGGCGTGGAAATAAAATAAGAGCATTCTCGCCCGGGCTTGTAATAGCATTGCGTAGTACTGACCGTGGCCATACACAACAGGCAGGCACACACAAACACACTCACAAACATATAAAAACACAAACATAATTATGTATCTAATAAAAGGAGCCCATAAAAACACCAAAATATAGAGAGAAAAGTACTATATTTCAGAGACTTCTGTCTCCCTCTTCAGGTAGATGAATGAGAAAAGTTTACAGAAAAGGTGGTATTTATACCAAGGTGTCCATCCACAGGCAAGCCAATTTAGGTCACCCCCGCTAATAATCTTCCTTTAATCTTCTTAAGCGTTGGTTGAATGAAAACCTTGTTGGTCGTATCTGAAATCCATGCTCCTTTCGAGATGTTCATTACCTGCCTCTCTTTATTAAGGCCTATTCCATCATTTGACTCTTGTACCGGCAATTGCTGCTATGAATTACACATGACAAATTCCAGTTTATTCTATTGTTATGTTCATTTATATGGTTGAAAATAACTGAGTTCTGTTGTCCACACCTAACTGACCGTTTGTGTTGTATTAATGGCATCATCCCATGCCAGGACTGTGACCAATCTTACATCGGATTTACAGGTAAATCATTCCCCAGAGATTAATACAACACAAACGGTCAGTTAGGTATGGACAATAGAACTCAGCTATTTTCAACCAAATAAATGAACATAACCATAGAATAAACTGGAATTTGTCATGTGTAATTTATAGCAGCAATTGCCGGTACAAGAGTCAAATGATGGAATCGGCCTTAACAAAAGAGAGGCAGGAAATGAACATCTCAAAAGGAGCATGGATTTCAGATACGATCGACAAGGTTTTCATTCAACCATCTAATAAAAGGATGAAAACCTTGTTTTCATTCAACCAACACTTAAGAAGATTAAAGGAAGATTATCAGCGGGGGTAACCTAAATTGGCTTGCCTGTGGATGGACCCCTTGATATAAATACCACCTTTTCTGTAAACTTTTCTCATTCATCTACCTGAAGAGGGAGACCGCAGTCTCTGAAATATAGTACTTTTCTCTCTATATTTTGGTGTTTTATGGGCTCCTTTTATTAGATGGAATTCTGTTGTAACACATTTTTACCAGTACCAGTATATATAATATATATATATATATATATATATATTTATAATATCTATATATATATATATAATATATATATATATATATATATATATATTATATTATATATATATATAAAGGTAATGCCACGAAGGAAATAAAAAAAAAAAAAGAGAATTGCCAAGATCTTTTGATCTGCACAACTGTTGTGCCTCAAGTAGACCTAAAGACCATGGAAGTTCTCGTTTTTTTTCCGTGGCATCACCTTTATGCATAGCATCACGTTTTATATATTTGTGATCAAGTTATTCATATATATATATATATATATATATATATATATATATATTATATATGTGTGTGTGTGTGTGTGTGTGTGTGTGTATATATATATATATATATATATATATATATATATATATATATATATATATATATATATATATATATACACACACGTTTTTATGTATATAAAATGCCTGTGTAAGCGTTTACGTACGTGTATGTAAAACTGACGAATGCACCAGCTGTTTTATGGTTTTTAGACCTTCGAAAACGATATGTTATCGAAGGAGGCCAGGAGGTAGGTCGATACTGGCCAGCATTTTTACAATAAGCATAAAGAGACGTCGAAAGGGTTTGTTCGGCAAGATCTTTTAAAACTTGGTGATGTCGTTTGATGAGACAAAGGCCGCAGAGTTTTTCCACTCCGTTTGTGATAACTGACGTAACTTAGTTTTATCGCTCTCTGCTGAAATTGTTTTATGAGAGAGTTTTTAACACCCCATGGTTTTTAAGTGCTGTGCATGCACTGAATAATTAATACTTTTCGACAAAAACAAATACGAATTCAAATGTGATTTAATATTGTATCTTTTTGAACTTCTATAATTTAAAATTCTTTTCATTTCGTCTTTTGTGGTTTTGCTTTTAACTATCATTAAATTAACGAACTCCGATTATTATTTAGTAATTTATTACCATACATTGATATTTTGTTTATTGTCACGAGTGTTATAGGAATGAAAATAGAAAACAGAAGGAATCGTGTGAAATTTATGTAATTTAGTTTTGCGTTTTAAATTAATGTAATTATGTATTTATTATAATTTCGGCATCGCATAAAGCAAGTCTGCTGAACCAAATCATCTTTCTCCTTGCTAAAAGAGGAGAAAATCGTCATGCTGTTAGATACTTGTAAGTAAATTCTCTCTCTCTCTCTCTCTCTCTCTCTCTCTCTCTCTCTCTCTCTCTCTCTCTCGTTCACATATTCATTGAATATTTTTAAATTGTACTTTTCTTCCATCCCTAGGATATTTTACTCTCCGTAAATGTCAAACTGTTATTGTTTCTTTAACGTTTTTCATTTTCATTTACAGGTAAGGCTGTTTGACGAGTTCCTCTTCCCCGCTAAAGGTAACGTGAAATATCTAAAACGAACAGTGCAAAATAGTGTTGTTTTTGCTCCTCTAATTGGGAATGCTAATTGGTAATCAACGTCGTCGATATGAATTCATTATCTTACCTAGGGTCCCCCCGTCTAAGTGCTCTGTTTTTATATTGACGTCTGTCAGTAATTTGATGTTGTTTCGGTGGCATCTGCACATGACATCTTTTCTAATATTCTGGTAGAGGATTATATATAGTATATATATATATATATATATATATATATATATATATATATATATATATATATATATATATATATATATAAAATGCTGTGATCAAAATGCATTTTGGATATGGTGTTAACGATCGTCTCTCAAATATTCAAATATATATATATATATATATATATATATATATATATATATATATATATATATGTGTGTGTGTGTGTGTGTAATTCTGTGATCAAATTGCATATTGGATATAGTACTAACGATCGTCTCTCTAATAGATTCCGTATAAACTCCAAGGAGATTTTGTGTGATGTCGGTAATTCTGAACAATTTATTATTTTGGTTTTAACATTACTATGTTCTTTTCAATTGGGCTCCATTCGCTTCCGCTCTGTGGTCAGTTGTGGTTAAATTAAGGTTCGGGGTCAGAGGTTCATAGGGTGGCACTTGATAGAGAATTCGTTGAGGACCGTTATTTTTCACCTTTATGAACCCTTCCCATGATAGTCACCATTCTACCTGGTCATTTAAAGCAATAGATTGGCCCAGCCACAAAATGACTGTGCTTTGTCATAAGTAGGTCACTTGTCGCAAAATGTACATTTTTACATATAATAAATACAGAGGCTTTACTAATTTACATAAACTATATATTAAATATATATAGTTTATGTAATATTTAAAATATCTGAGCAGCACTGTCTTCCACAGCTGAAATCAGAGCTTCCAGTGTATTTGATTTTCTCTTGTCCAGTATCTTTATGAATCAAGTGTATTTTAATTTTTGCTTTGTTTGATACTATAGTGACCACGATAAATATTGCTTTGAATAGTAGGATTGAAGCTTCATTTCTATTCGGATTACCCCTTATGGCTTGAGTGTATAATGTTCCAGTTGATGTGAGAGTGAAAGTAAAGGATGTGGGATTGGCTTTTGACGTATGCTAAGTTTGTCGCACTTTACATGATTACACCGAGCGTTTTGCGTTATTAGATGTTAAATAATGCAAAGATTGGTGAAGTCTTTTTCAAATAAAAGAGCAAGGCAGGTTTTGATTCGTTAAATTTTATACCACTCCAGCACCATTCATTACATAAAAGGACGTAAACAAGTAAACAGACTTTTAGCTTGATCCTAAGAATAAATGCACATGATAGTAAGTTACAGTAGAAAATGGATATGAAGTAACACGGGCCTTCAATGGCGGATTAAGCATTCCGGTAACATATATGCCTTTTCATTTTCTGGACGGAAAATAGTCAATTCAGAATGGCCGTTTGATGGAGACCCATTACAAAGAATGATGGCAATTAGTCCGGTTGAACTGCTTGTTCGTTTTGTATGCAGTCCAGATAATGCAGCGAATGAGTTCTCAATTATATGTATACACACACACACACACACACACACATATATATATATATATATATATATATATATATATATATTATAT
>NC_087202.1:76006192-76061192 GCF_015104395.2 Macrobrachium nipponense | reverse complement strand
AGATATACATACATTTTGTGCTGTATTGCTTTTGTCTTCAATATATTGTCATGAAAATGTCTCTCGGTCTTCTCATATGGTTTGTTTTGACAGCGTTCCTTTTCCCGAGTTATATTTTTAGCATAGAAATTGCAGGCGCTCTCTCTCTTTTTCTCTCCTGAACGCGGGATGTTTTCGACATTGATTGTGTAAGAAAGCTACGTAATATCCTCTCCCTTGCAGTGGTCCAAAGGCTCAGTGGAGGTTGTTTTCTTCTTCTTCGTCTTCTTCTTCTTCTTCTTCTCTTCTTCTTCTTTTTCTTCTTATTATTATTATTAGTTATTATTATTTCTTTCGTTAAAGAGGATGGCAGCATCAGTGGAATTGATTTTATATATGGTGTTTTCAATTCTTCTTATTATTCTCTTCTCATCAGGGCTGATATTCGCTAATAGCTGGCCGATTTTCATTTCCTTTTAACCAGAGTATGAACATCGGCCAGCTATTAGCGAATATCAGCCTGATGAGAAGAGAATAATAAGAAGAATTGAAAAGACCATATATAAAATCAATTCCACTGATGCTGCCATCCTCTTTAACAAACATGTTTGAGAGAGGGTCGCCTACCTTCATATACTATTATTATATTACGCCTGTCTCGTCATAAATTGTGGTATTATTTGTCAAACTTTGGATTTACTTCATTCTGATTTATATAAAGTGCTATTGATTTGTATTGTCTTGCTTGGAATTTTCTGGTTTTGAAATTTGCGGGCCTTGCTGTCGTAAACGTCCACAAAAATTTTGGATATATGTTGTTTTGTATATGGTAAGAGTAAGATCAACTAATTTTATCTGTTGGTTAGCAGTGGCTTATGAAGAACTAGTCAAGTCACAAAATTTCAGTACCAGAAAATTTCAAACCAGGACAATACTGATCAAAAGTACTTTATATAATCAGAATGACGTAATTCCAAAGGTTAGGCAAATAGTAACAATTTTGACGGGACGGCCATATGATAATAATAATAATAATAATAATAATAATAATAATAATAATAATAATAATAATAACAGTGTCTTATGGGTTTATTTTATGGTCTTAAACAACTGGCAAAGTATTATTTATCAGTGAATCTAAAGCAGCTAACAAACGGCGGTGGTGTATCCTAGGGCCCTATGTAGCAGGCATAGATGGTTTAGCAATGAGTCTCATGTTTAAGACGTGCGTTGGTTTATAAAGGAAGTTTATGTAGGTAACATACTGTGGTTTATAAAAAAAAAAAAGAACATGCAGTCCTTTTTTTTATTAGCCTCTATTTAGAAAATAATTTTAATTTTGATGGTACTTTCTAAAAGTGAATAGAATGAGACAGAAATGCATTAGCAGCATTATTATTATGCATTAAGGCTATCAGCATAGTTATGAGTGGTTTAATATTTAGATTTTTACCCGTTCTCACCCTGTCCCTGGTGATGTTGCCCACATTGCCACGTCCTTTCTCGCTTTCTCGCCGAAGGGCCTCTTCGTTGGCTTTGTGGAGCTGGGATGTTATGTCTCCTATACTATGTACCAGACAACAATCTACATTTCCATTCCAAGTTTGTGAACCTTTAATGTGCTGATTGCTATCGACTCGATTCAGGATTTCAGTGCTGTCATTTAAAATGACGTGTCGATGTCCTTGTCGAACTTAACTGAAAGTGTGGTGCCTTCTGTAAGCTTTATATTAATATTGGGGATGGTCATTTTGACATGCAGTGGAAGGTAAGTTCTCCAAGGGAACATGAATAAAGTGTGATAACTATGTTACCACAAAGACTGGTTGAAGCTGTCAAGTTACCTATCTTTGTAATGTCGTAAGAACTAGCATGGCTGCCCAAATCTAAATGGGTCATTAAAAAAAAGGGTGGTAGTATATATACGTATATATATATATATATATATATATATATATATATATATATATATATATATATATATATATATATATATAATATATATATATATATATATATATATATAAACAATGATCCGGTAACTAAAAAGATGACAGACATTTCCTTGTGCAAGAAATAAATAGAATGAAGCTTTTGACTTCATCACATTACCATTGGGACTGAGAGACCTGGCTTGTAGGAACAGGACGCAAGAGAGGAGAGGTTACTTACAGCAGCTAAAGTGAATCGAGTTCCCCCACCATGATTCGAGGTGGATTATTTTGGTTGATTTGCTCTAATCAGAGGCTGAAACCGGCTCACGTTTTCCAAGTTTGTTTACTTGTGTAATCATTTGATCATTTGATTTGTTATTTGTTATGATGGCCTCAGGTACTGTAATTTGATATTTTCTTCACATTTTTACACTACTTTTTTCTGCGAACATATTATTATTATTATTATTATTATTATTATTATTATTATTATTATTATTATTATTATTATTATTATTATTAAAATACTCCTAGTAGCATTCAGTCTTGAAATGGAGAAACAAATCCATAGTTATGTACATGTACATATATTTAAGGATAAATATGTACAGAGAGCTTTCGGGAATCTGTTCCGTTCCCCCTTTGAAAAGAGGAATCGAACAAATTCCCGAAAGCTCTCTGTACAGATTTAGTTTTAAATATGCGCGTGTACACATACATAACTGTGGAGTTGTTCCTCCATTATTATTGTTATTATTATTGATTAACCAGTCTCGCCTGGAAATACAGGGTGTCCATGAAGTTCCAGTACCATTACAAGTAATAAATACTTGTAATGGTACTGGGACTTTATGGACACCATGTAAAAATGAGACAAGTCCACTACTGGTGAAATGGGGAGTCGGTAAAATGATGAATTTGGGTACAGTAATTCCAAACTATATCGTAAGGTCTATAGACCTTGGTGTGTTAAGTGACATATCTGGTCCTGCTCCTTTTATGCCCGATGTTGCTGAGAGATTAGTGTTGGGTTGGAAAATCACAGGTTTGTGATTGAAATCCCTAAAGAGGTGGTTTATCTTTATCATAATCATTGTTCAAAAGGGGCATACATTTCAATGAAAGGATTTGGATGATCGTGTGTAGATGAAGGGATAATAATAATGATAATGATAATAATAATAATATAATAATAATAATAATAATAATAATAATAATAATAATACTTAGGAAGCAGACCCTCTCTCAAGCATACTTTATTAAAAGTAATGGCTACTTAAGCAGCATTACACTTGTAGAGATTCTTCTCTATTTTCGAATAGCGGCTTTTTCCTTTTTCGTGCTACTTAGGACAGGCTAGTAGAGCGCCTATGGAGGTCATGATCAAATACAGAGCCAAAATTGGTGTATATATTTGAATTTTACAGATAAAACTATGATACCATAGTTATCAAAGTCATTAACGATATATATATATCTGGTCTCTCTCTCTCTCTCTCTCTCTCTCTCTCTCTCTTTCTTGAAGCGAGCTTTCGTCTGGAGCTGCCAGACATCCTCGGCTGGGAAGCTGAGGGTGGACTGATCTTGAAGCGGTGTCCGTCCTCGTTTATATTTGGAGTTGACAGCAGGGGAACCGCCCATGCTGATCTACTATTGGCTGGTGGCGGTAGGTCTTCGTTTTCATTGGTGGCTTGAACCGGGTCTCAAGCCACTTTCCATGCGTTGATGGTTTCGATACTGTAAGTCCTGCAGCCGCCTAGACCTCCTTAGCGGCGCGGTTACGTCGATGGGCGTTTTCGCTATGCTGCGGGACGTCACGGCTAACTTGATTATGATTGGCTGCGGGAGTATCTCGTTCGGGGGCGTCGTCTTCCGTCGAGTTGTCGTGCTCGGTGGTGTCATTGTTGGTGGCAGGTCTTCTCATACTCGTAGGGAGGAGAAATTCTTCCTGCGTCGTATTTAGTGTAGGTCTTATTTGCTGGATGAGAAGCGCCTCCAGCAGGCGTAAACCGACGGGCATCAGGGGTCCTTCCCGATGATCTTCGTGTTTTGGATGATCACATCCCGGGAGATGGCCTCTTGATGTTTGGTGCGTGCGTGATTTTTGATAGCCCCTCTTGGGCGTGGCACGAGAGTCTCTTCGACAGGCGCATGGTAGTCATACCAACGTAGGCGCCGCTGCAACCGCGGACTGGGCATGTATACTGGTACACCACATGCGTCTGCTTCAGGGGGTCTCGTACCTGTGGAGAGGGGTTATTTTTCATAATTAGGTCGCGCGTCCTCCGATTCTGGTAGTAGATAATTAGGTCGATATTTTGGTGTCGTCGGTCGGATACATTTTCAGAAATAATTTTCTTGACTGAGTCCTCTTCTTCACGGTAATGTGAGCTCATGAAGGCTTTATAATACAGCTTGATATTATCCTGGGGGCGGGTGCGGGCTCTCACTACCGTACCATTTCTCCAGGGCTGTACGGACTTCTCTGCTTATTAATTTATTTGAATACCCGTTATTTACGAGTACTTGGGAGCGCGGTCGAGTTCCTGATGAGTGTCCTGCCAGTCGAGCAGTGGGAGAGGACTCTCCTGACGAAGGCCCTGACGGTCGTGCTTTTGAATTCGGCGGGGCACTCGCTGTCACCATTGAGGCAAAGTCCTAGGTTGGTTTTCTTTGTGTAGACGGAAGTACGGAGGCCGTCTTCCGTCTTACTCACAAGGACGTCGAGGAAGGGGAGCCGATCGTCGGTGCTGTATTCAACAGTGTAATTCAGCACGCTGCACTGCTGAAATGCCTGACGGAGGGCTTCTACCTCATTCTCGGCGTCGACTTGAACAAAGATGTCGTCGATATATCGTCCATATCTGCGGGGTTGCTGCAGCTAGCGAAGACTCGTTCCTCCACGGTTCCCATGTAAAAGTTAGCGAAGAGTACCCCCAGTGGGGAGCCCATCGCTACGCCGTCCTTTTGGCGGTACATCTGTCTCGGTGGGTGAGAAAGGGGCCTTCTTCGTGCAGATCTCCAGCAGCGTACGGAGCGAGGCTTCGGGTATGTTGAGGGGCGCCGTCGACTGACTCCTGTAGACACGCTCAAGGATGATGTCAATGGTTTCGTCGACAGGCACGTTCGTAAACAGGGACTCTACGTCCAGCGAGGCGATAATCCCGGTGCCAGGGGGCGTCCTTGATGACTTCTAGGAATTCTACTGACGGACTGCAGGCTGTACCGACTCGGGACGTAGGGGGTCAAAATTTGGTTAAGACGTTTAGCCAAGGCGTAAGTAGGGGCGGGCGTCTGGCTGATGATCGGCCGGAGGGGGTTTCCTGGTTTGTGAGTTTTTATGTTACCGTATAGATAACCCAGGCTGTAGTCTCCTTGTATGGGCGGGAGATGGACAGCGTTAGTCGCAGCATTCACTACACTGATGACCCCGTTGGCCTCCCTCTTGATGTCGTCTGTCGGGTTTCTGTCAGGCGCTCGAACTTGCTCTCGTCGGACAAAATGGCATCCAGCTTCTCGTGGTATTCAGCAGTGTCAATCAAGACGAAGGCTGCCGTCTTGTCCGCGCGTCCGCACCGTGATGTTCTCCTTCTCCTTCAGTTTCCTTCGCCGCTTTCTTCATCTCCTTGGTGAGGATCCCGCTGGAGTGCGAGCCCTCTCCGTAAGGGCTTCAGCAAGTAGGAGGGTTGAAGGGCGTCGGTAGGTTCTCACAATGCTCCGAGCTTCGAGCTGCTGGATGGAGTCGAGGAGCAACTCGATTTCGAGTCTCTTGTCGTAGGTCTGGGTCTCGAAATGAAGTGGCAATTAAGACCCAGCTTCAGAAGGGCGTCTTGATCGGGGGTGGGGTCGTAGTCAGTAAGGTTAATGTATCCTTGGGTTCGTTCAAGGGACGCGGAGTTTGCCGCCGTTCAGGGAAATGAGCTTACGAAGGGCACCTCTCATCCGTTGCTTCATGTCGTCCTCCTGAAGGCGGGCGAGGCATCTCTCGATGTTCCCAGGGTACATTGGTACATCTCCTGCGGGGTTGTCTTCTTCAATGGGTGTGTCACGTTCAGGATTATCGAATTCAGTGTTGTCCAATCCATGACTACCTTCTTCTCGAAGGGCACAGGACGTGCTGCTATAGGTTCCTCTCCTACTCCACTGGTGCCAGGGCTGCTTCTCACTCTCTCCCCACTCCTGCCGCAGTCTCTTGGTCTCATTCTGGATGAGCACGCAGTTCGGTAGTCTTGATTACTATTTGCCGCTGTAGGAGGGATTTTCTAAGCTCCTGGTGTCCTCGTTATTTCTTGCTGACGGGTCGTGTAGCCGAAATATTAGTGTACTTAGGAAGCAGACCTCTCTCAAGCATACTTAAAAACAAAAGTAATGGGCTACTTCAGCAGCATTACACTTGTGAAGATTCTTCTCTATTTTCCGAATAGCGGCTTTTTCCGTGTTTCTACTTAGACAGGCTAGTTAGAGCGCCTATGGAGGTCATGATCAAATACAGAGCCAAAATTGGTGTATATATTTTGAATTTTACAGATAAAACTATGATACCATAGTTTATCAAAGTCATTAACGATATATATATATGTCGTCTCTCTCTCTCTCTCTCTCTCTCTCTCTCTCTCTCTTTCTTGAAGCGAGCTTTCGTCTGGAGCTGCCAGACATCCTCGGGCTGGGAAGCTGAGGGTGGACTGATCTTGAAGCGGTGTCCGTTCCTCGTTTATATTTGGAGTTGACAGCAGGGGAAGGGGCCGCCCCATGCTGATCTACTATTGGCTGGTGGCGGTAGGTCTTCGTTTTCATTGGTGGCTTCGAACCGGGTTCTCAAGCCACTTTCCATGCGTTGATGGTTTCGATACTGTAAGTCCTGCAGCCGCCTAGACCTCCTTAGCGGCGCGGTTACGTCGATGGGCGTTTCGCTATGCTGCGGGACGTCACGGCTAACTTGATTATGATTGGCTGCGGGAGTATCTCGTTCGGGGGCGTCGTCGTTCGTGGAGTTGTCGTGCTCGGTGTGTCATTGTTGGTGGCAGGTCTTCTCATACTCGTAGGGAGGAGAAATTCTTCCTGCGTCTATTTAGTGTAGGTCTTATTTGCTGGATGAGAAGCGCCTCCAGCAGGCGTAACCGACGGGCATCAGGGGCCTTCCCGATGATCTTCGTGTTTTGGATGATCACATCCGGGAGATGGCCTCTTGATGTTTGGTGCGTGCGTGATTTTTGATAGCCCCCTCTTGGGCGTGGCACGAGAGTCTCTTCGACAGGCGCATGGTAGTCATACCAACGTAGGCGCCGCTGCAACCGCGGACTGGGCATGTATACTGGTACACACATGCGTCTGCTTCAGGGGGTCTCGTACCTGTGGGGGGGGAGAGGGGTTATTTTTCATAATTAGGTCGCGCGTCCTCCGATTCTGGTAGTAGATAATTAGGTCGATATTTTTGGTGTCGTCGGTCGGGGATACATTTTCAGAAATAATTTTCTTGACTGAGTCCTCTTCTTCACGGTAATGTGAGCTCATGAAGGCTTTATAATACAGCTTGATATTATCCTGGGGGCGGGGTTGCGGGCTCTCACTACCGTACCATTTCTCCAGGGCTGTACGGACTTCTCTGCTTATTAATTTATTTGAATACCCGTTATTTACGACTACTTGGGAGCGCGGTCGAGTTCCTGATGAGTGTCCTGCCAGGTCGAGCAGTGGGAGAGGGCTCTCCTGACGAAGGCCCTCATGGTCGTGCTTTTGAATCTGGCGGGGCACTCGCTGTCACCATTGAGGCAAAGTCCTAGGTTGGTTTTCTTTGTGTAGACGAAGTACGGAGGCCGTCTTCCGTCTTACTCACAAGGACGTCGAGGAAGGGGAGCCGATCGTCGTTGCTGTATTCAACAGTGTAATTCAGCACGCTGCACTGCTGAAATGCCTGACGGAGGGCTTCTACCTCATTCTCGGCGTCGACTTGAACAAAGATGTCGTCGATATATCGTCCATATCTGCGGGGTTTGCTGCACTCCTAGCGAAGACTCGTTCCTCCACGGTCCCATGTAAAAGTTAGCGGAAGAGTACCCCAGTGGGGAGCCCATCGCTACGCCGTCCTTTTGGCGGTCACATCTGTCCCGGTGGTGGAAAAAGGGGCCGTTCTTCTCGTGCAGATCTCCAGCAGCGTACGGAGCGAGGCTTCGGGTATGTTTGAGGGGCGCCGTCGACTGACTCTGTAGACACGCTCAAGGATGATGTCAATGGTTTCGTCGACAGGCACGTTCGTAAACAGGGACTCTACGTCCAGCGAGGCGATAATCCCGGTGCCAGGGGCGTCCTTGATGACTTCTAGGAATTCTACTGACGACTGCAGGCTGTACCGACTCGGGACGTAGGGGGTCAAAATTTGGTTAAGACGTTTAGCCAAGGCGTAAGTAGGGGCGGGTGCGTCTGGCTGATGATCGGCCGGAGGGGGTTTCCTGGTTTGTGAGTTTTTATGTTACCGTATAGATAACCCAGGCTGTAGTCTCCTTGTATGGGCGGGAGATGGACAGCGTTAGTCGCAGCATTCACTACACTGATGACCCCGTTGGCCTCCCTCTTGATGTCGTCTGTCGGGTTTCTTGTCAGGCGCTCGAACTTGCTCTCGTCGGACAAAATGGCATCCAGCTTCTCGTGGTATTCAGCAGTGTCAATCAAGACGAAGGCTGCCGTCTTGTCCGCGCGCCGCACCGTGATGTTCTCCTTCTCCTTCAGTTCCTTCGCCGCTTTCTTCATCTCCTTGGTGAGGATACCCGCTGGAGTGCGAGCCCTCTCCGTAAGGGCTTCAGCAAGTAGGAGGGGTTTGAAGGGCGTCGGTAGTTCTCACAATGCTCCGAGCTTCGAGCTGCTGGATGGAGTCGAGGAGCAACTCGATTTCGAGTCTCTTGTCGTGAGGTCTGGGTCTCGAAATGAAGTGGCAATTAAGACCCAGCTTCAGAAGGGCGTCTTGATCGGGGGTGGGGTCGTAGTCCAGTAGTAAGTTAATGTATCCTTGGGTTCGTTCAGGGACGCGGAGTTTGCCGCCGTTCAGGGAAATGAGCTTACGAAGGGCACCTCTCATCCGTTGCTTCATGTCGTCCTCCTGAAGGCGGGCGAGGCATCTCTCGATGTTCCCAGGGTACATTGGTACATCTCCTGCGGGGTGTCTTCTTCAATGGGTGTGTCACGTTCAGGATTATCGAATTCAGTGTTGTCCAATCCATGACTACCTTCTTCTCGAAGGGCACCAGGACGTGCTGCTATAGGTTCCTCTCCTACTCCACTGGTGCCAGGGCTGCTTCTCACTCTCTCCCACTCCTGCCGCAGTCTCTTGGTCTCATTCTGGAGAGCACGCAGTTCGGTAGTCTTGATTACTATTTGCCGCTGTAGGAGGGATTTTCTAAAGCTCCTGGTGTCCTCGTTATTCTTGCTGACGGGTCGTGTAGCCGAATATTAGTGTACTTAGGAAGGCAGACCCTCTCTCAAGCATACTTTATTAAAAGTAATGGCTACTTCAGCAGCATTACACTTGTAGAGATTCTTCTCTATTTTCCGAATAGCGGCTTTTTCCGTGCTACTTAGACAGGCTAGTAGAGCGCCTATGGAGGTCATGATCAAATACAGAGCCAAAATTGGTGTATATATTTGAATTTTACAGATAAACTATGATACCATAGTTATCAAAGTCATTAACGATATATATATATATGTCTCTCTCTCTCTCTCTCTCTCTCTCTCTCTCTCTCTTTCTTGAAGCGAGCTTTCGTCTGGAGCTGCCAGACATCCTCGGGCTGGGAAGCTGAGGGTGGACTGATCTGAAGCGGTGTCCGTCCTCGTTTATATTTGGAGTTGACAGCAGGGGAACCGCCCCATGCTGATCTACTATTGGCTGGTGGCGGTAGGTCTTCGTTTTCATTGGTGGCTTGAACCGGGTCTCAAGCCACTTTCCATGCGTTGATGGTTTCGATACTGTAAGTCCTGCAGCCGCCTAGACCTCCTTAGCGGCGCGGTTACGTCGATGGGCGTTTCGCTATGCTGCGGGACGTCACGGCTAACTTGATTATGATTGGCTGCGGGAGTATCTCGTTCGGGGGCGTCGTCTTCCGTGGAGTTGTCGTGCTCGGTGGTGTCATTGTTGGTGGCAGGTCTTCTCATACTCGTAGGGAGGAGAAATTCTTCCTGCGTCGTATTTAGTGTAGGTCTTATTTGCTGGATGAGAAGCGCCTCCAGCAGGCGTAACCGACGGCATCAGGGGCCTTCCCGATGATCTTCGTGTTTTGGATGATCACATCCCGGGAGATGGCCTCTTGATGTTTGGTGCGTGCGTGATTTTTGATAGCCCCCTCTTGGGCGTGCACGAGAGTCTCTTCGACAGGCGCATGGTAGTCATACCAACGTAGGCGCCGCTGCAACCGCGGACTGGGCATGTATACTGGTACACCACTGCGTCTGCTTCAGGGGTCTCGTACCTGTGGAGAGGGGTTATTTTTCATAATTAGGTCGCGCGTCCTCCGATTCTGGTAGTAGATAATTAGGTCGATATTTTTGGTGTCGTCGGTCGGGGATACATTTTCAGAAATAATTTTCTTGACTGAGTCCTCTTCTTCACGGTAATGTGAGCTCATGAAGGCTTTATAATACAGCTTGATATTATCCTGGGGGCGGGGTTGCGGGCTCTCACTACCGTACCATTTCTCCAGGGCTGTACGGACTTCTCTGCTTATTAATTTATTTGAATACCCGTTATTTACGAGTACTTGGGAGGCGCGGTCGAGTTCCTGATGAGTGTCCTGCCAGGTCGAGCGTGGGTAGAGGGCTCTCCTGACGAAGGCCCTGACGGTCGTGCTTTGAATCTGGCGGGGCACTCGCTGTCACCATTGAGGCAAAGTCCTAGGTTTGGTTTTCTTTGTGTAGACGGAAGTACGGAGGCCGTCTTCCGTCTTACTCACAAGGACGTCGAGGAAGGGGAGCCGATCGTCGGTGCTGTATTCAACAGTGTAATTCAGCACGCTGCAACTGCTGAAATGCCTGACGGAGGGCTTCTACCTCATTCTCGGCGTCGACTTGAACAAAGATGTCGTCGATATATCGTCCATATCTGCGGGGTTGCTGCATCCTAGCGAAGACTCGTTCCTCCACGGTTCCCATGTAAAAGTTAGCGAAGAGTACCCCCAGTGGGGAGCCCATCGCTACGCCGTCCTTTTGCGGTACATCTGTCCTCGGTGGGTGGAGAAAGGGCCTTCTTCGTGCAGATCTCCAGCAGCGTACGGAGCGAGGCTTCTTCGGGTATGTTGAGGGGCGCCGTCGACTGACTCCTGTAGACACGCTCAAGGATGATGTCAATGGTTTCGTCGACAGGCACGTTCGTAAACAGGGACTCTACGTCAGCGCGGCGATAATCCCGGTGCCAGGGGCGTCCTTGATGACTTCTAGGAATTCTACTGACGACTGCAGGCTGTACCGACTCGGACGTAGGGGGTCAAAATTTGGTTAAGACGTTTAGCCAAGGCGTAAGTAGGGGCGGGCGTCTGGCTGATGATCGGCCGGAGGGGTTTCCTGGTTTGTGAGTTTTTATGTTACCGTATAGATAACCCAGGCTGTAGTCTCCTTGTATGGGCGGGAGATGGACAGCGTTAGTCGCAGCATTCACTACACTGATGACCCCGTTGGCCTCCCTCTTGATGTCGTCTGTCGGGTTTCTTGTCAGGCGCTCGAACTTGCTCTCGTCGGACAAAATGGCATCCAGCTTCTCGTGGTATTCAGCAGTGTCAATCAAGACGAAGGCTGCCGTCTTGTCCCGCGCGCCGCACCGTGATGTTCTCCTTCTCCTTCAGTTTCCTTCGCCGCTTTCTTCATCTCCTTGGTGAGGATCCCGCTGGAGTGCGAGCCCCTCTCCGTAAGGGCTTCAGCAAGTAGGAGGGTTGAAGGGCGTCGGTAGTTCTCACAATGCTCCGAGCTTCGAGCTGCTGGATGGAGTCGAGGAGCAACTCGATTTCGAGTCTCTTGTCGTGAGGTCTGGGTGTCTCGAAATGAAGTGGCAATTAAGACCCAGCTTCAGAAGGGCGTCTTGATCGGGGGTGGGGTCGTAGTCAGTAAGGTTGATGTATCCTTGGGTTCGTTTCAGGGACGCTGGAGTTTGCCGCCGTTCAGGGAAATGAGCTTACGAAGGGCACCTCTCATCCGTTGCTTCATGTCGTCCTCCTGAAGGCGGGCGAGGCATCTCTCGATGTTCCAGGGGGTACATTGGTACATCTCCTGCGGGGTTGTCTTCTTCAATGGGTGTGTCACGTTCAGGATTATCGAATTCAGTGTTGTCCAATCCATGACTACCTTCTTCTCGAAGGGCACCAGGACGTGCTGCTATAGGTTCCTCTCCTACTCCACTGTGCCAGGGCTGCTTCTCACTCTCTCCCACTCCTGCCGCAGTCTCTTGGTCATTCTGGAGAGCACGCAGTTCGGTAGTCTTGATTACTATTTGCCGCTGTAGGAGGGATTTTCTAAAGCTGCCTGGTGTCCTCGTTATTTCTTGCTGACGGGTCGTGTAGCCGAATATTAGTGTACTTAGGAAGCATACCCTCTCTCAAGCATACTTTATTAAAGTAATGGCTACTTCAGCAGCATTACACTTGTATAGATTCTTCTCTATTTTCCGAATAGCGGCTTTTTCCGTGCTTACTTAGACAGCTAGTAGAGCGCTATGGAGGTCATGATCAAATACAGAGCCAAAATTGGTGTATATATTTGAATTTTAACAGATAAACTATGATACCATAGTTATCAAAGTCATTAACGATATATATATATATGTCTCTCTCTCTCTCTCTCTCTCTCTCTCTCTCTCTCTCTCTCTGCAATGCGAGCTTTCGTCTGGAGCTGCCAGACATCCTCGGGCTGGGAAGCTGAGGGTGGACTGATCTTGAAGCGGTGTCCGTCCTCGTTTATATTTGGAGTTGACAGCAGGGGAACCGCCCCATGCTGATCTACTATTGGCTGGTGGCGGTAGGTCTTCGTTTTCATTGGTGGCTTGAACCGGGTCTCAAGCCACTTTCCATGCGTTGATGGTTTCGATACTGTAAGTCCTGCAGCCGCCTAGACCTCCTTAGCGGCGCGGTTACGTCGATGGGCGTTTCGCTATGCTGCGGGACGTCACGGCTAACTTGATTATGATTGGCTGCGGGAGTATCTCGTTCGGGGGCGTCGTCTTCCGTGGAGTTGTCGTGCTCGGTGGTGTCATTGTTGGTGGCAGGTCCTTCTCATACTCGTAGGGAGGAGAAATTCTTCTGCGTCGTATTTAGTGTAGGTATTATTTGACTGGATGAGAAGCGCCTCCAGCAGGCGTAACCGACGGGCATCAGGGGCCTTCCCGATGATCTTCGTGTTTTGGGATGATCACATCCGGAGATGGCCTCTTGATGTTTGGTGCGTGCGTGATTTTTGATAGCCCCTCGTCTTGGCGTGGCACGAGAGTCTCTTCGACAGGCCGCATGGTAGTCATACCAACGTAGGCGCCGCTGCAACCGCGGACTGGGCATGTTATACTGGTACACACATGCGTCTGCTTCAGGGGGTCTCGTACCTGTGGAGAGGGGTTATTTTTGTCATAACTTAGGTCGCGCGTCCTCCGATTCTGGTAGTAGATAATTAGGTCGATATTTTTGGTGTCGTCGGTCGGGGATACATTTTCAGAAATAATTTTTCTTGACTGAGTCCTCTTCTTCACGGTAATGGTGAGCTCATGAAGGCTTTATAATACAGCTTGATATTATCCTGGGGGCGGGTTGCGGGCTCTCACTACCGTACCATTTCTCCAGGGCTGTACGGACTTCTCTGCTTATAATTTATTTGAATACCCGTTATTTACGAGTACTTGGGAGGCGCGGTCGAGTTCCTGATGAGTGTCCTGCCAGGTCGAGCAGTGGGAGAGGGCTCTCCGACGAAGGCCCTGACGGTCGTGCTTTTGAATCTGGCGGGGCACTCGCTGTCACCATTGAGGCAAAGTCCTAGGTTGGTTTTCTTTGTGTAGACGGAAGTACGGAGGCCGTCTTCCGTCTTACTCACAAGGACGTCGAGGAAGGGGAGCCGATCGTCGGTGCTGTATTCAACAGTGTAATTCAGCACGCTGCACTGCTGAAATGCCTGACGGAGGGCTTCTACCTCATTCTCGGCGTCGACTTGAACAAAGATGTCGTCGATATATCGTCCATATCTGCGGGGTTGCTGCATCCTAGCGAAGACTCGTTCCTCCACGGTTCCCATGTAAAAGTTAGCGAAGAGTACCCCCAGTGGGAGCCATGCTACGCGTCCTTTTGGCGGTACATCTGTCCCTCGGTGGGTGGAGAAAGGGGCCTTCTCGTGCAGATCTCCAGCAGCGTACGGAGCGAGGCTTCGGGTATGTTGAGGGGCGCCGTCGACTGACTCCTGTAGACACGCTCAAGGATGATGTCAATGGTTTCGTCGACAGGCACGTTCGTAAACAGGGACTCTACGTCCAGCGAGGCGATAATCCCCCCCCGGTGCCAGGGGCGTCCTTGATGACTTCTAGGAATTCTACTGACGACTGCAGGCTGTACCGACTCGGGACGTAGGGGGTAAAATTTGGTTAAGACGTTTAGCCAAGGCGTAGTAGGGGCGGGCGTCTGGCTGATGATCGGCCGGAGGGGGTTTCCTGGTTTGTGAGTTTTTATGTTACCGTATAGATACCCAGGCTGTAGTCTCCTTGTATGGGCGGGAGATGGACAGCGTTAGTCGCAGCATTCACTACACTGATGACCCCGTTGGCCTCCCTCTTGATGTCGTCTGTGTCGGGTTTTCTTGTCAGGCGCTCGAACTTGCTCTCGTCGGACAAAATGGCATCCAGCTTCTCGTGGTATTCAGCAGTGTCAATCAAGACGAAGGCTGCCGTCTTGTCCGCGCGCCGCACCGTGATGTTCTCCTTCTCCTTCAGTTCCTTCGCCGCTTTCTTCATCTCCTTGGTGAGGATCCCGCTGGAGTGCGAGCCCCTCTCCGTAAGGGCTTCAGCAAGTAGGAGGGGTTGAAGGGCGTCGGTAGTTCTCACAATGCTCCGAGCTTCGAGCTGCTGGATGGAGTCGAGGAGCAACTCGATTTCGAGTCTCTTGTCGTGAGGTCTGGGTCTCGAAATGAAGTGGCAATTAAGACCCAGCTTCAGAAGGGCGTCTTGATCGGGGGTGGGGTCGTAGTCAGTAAGGTTAATGTATCCTTGGGTTCGTTCAGGGAGCGGAGTTTGCCGCCGTTCAGGGAAATGAGCTTACGAAGGGCACCTCTCATCCGTTGCTTTCATGTCGTCCTCCTGAAGGCGGGCGAGGCATCTCTCGATGTTCCCAGGGTACATTGGTACATCTCCTGCGGGGGTTGTCTTCTTCAATGGGTGTGTCACGTTCAGGATTTCGAATTCAGTGTTGTCCAATCCATGACTACCTTCTTCTCGAAGGGCACCAGGACGTGCTGCTATAGGTTCCTCTCCTACTCCACTGGTGCCAGGGCTGCTTCTCACTCTCTCCCACTCCTGCCGCAGTCTCTTGGTTCTCATTCTGGAGAGCAACGCAGTTGCTGGATGGAGTCTAGGAGCAACTCGATTTCGAGTCTCTTGTCATGAGGCCTGGGTCTCGAAATGAAAGTGGCAATTAAGACCAGCTTCAGAAGGGCGTCTTGATCGGGAGTGGGGTCGTAATCGGTAAGGTTAATGTATCCTTGGGTTCGTTCAGGGATGCGGAGTTTGCCGCTGGGTCTTAATTGCCACTTCATTTCGAGACCCAGGCCTCATGACAAGAGACTCGAAATCGAGTTGCTCCTAGACTCCATCCAGCAACTCGAAGCCCGGAGCACCGTGAGAACTACCGACGCCCTTCAACCCCTCCTACTTGCTGAAGCTCTTACAGAGAGGGGCTCGCACTCCAGCGGGATCCTCACCAAGGAAGATGAAGAAAGCAGCGAAGGAACTGAAGGAGAAAGTGAACATCACGGTGCGACGCGCGGACAAGACAGCAGCCTTCGTCTTGATTGATACTGCCGTGCCGAATATCACGAGAAGCTGGATGCCTATTTTGTCTGACGAGAGCACTTCGAGCGCCTGACTAAGGAACCCGACAGACGGACATCAAGAGGAGGCTAACGGAATCATCAGCGCAGTGAATGCTGCAACAAATGCTGTGCACCTCCCGCCCATACAAGGAGACTACAGCCTGGGTATTATATGGCAATGTAAAAACCCACAAACAAGGAAACCCCCTCCGGCCGATCATCAGCCAGACGCCCGCCCCTACGTACGCCTTGGCTAAACGCCTCAACCAAATTTTGACCCTTACGTCCCGAGTCGGTACAGCCTGCAGTCTTCGGCAGAGTTCTTAGAAGCCATCAAGGACGCCCCGCCTGGTACCGGGATTATCGCCTCGCTGGATGTAGAAGTCCCTATTTACGAACGTGCCTGTCGACGAAACCATAGATATAATCACTTGATCGTGTCTACAGGAATCAGTCGACGGCGCCCCTCAACATACCGGAAGCCTCGCTCCGTACGCTGCTGGAGATATGCACCAAGAAGGCCCCTTTCTCACCCAAGTGGTGCCAGATGTTCCGCCAAAAGGACGGCGTGGCGATGGGCTCCCCACTGGGGGGTTCTCTTCGCTAACTTTTATATGGGCACCGTGGAGACGGGAAAGGGTCTTCGCCAGGATGCAGCAACCCCGCAGATATGGCGTTATATTGACGACATCTTTGTGCAAGTCGACGCCGAGGATGAGGTAGAAGCCCTCCGTCAAGCATTTCAGCAGTGTAGTGTGCTGAATTACACAGTCGAACGCAGCTCCGACGATCGGCTCCCCTTCCTCGACGTCCTTGTAAGCAAGACGGAAGACGGTCTCCGTACTTCAGTCTACACAAAGAAAAACCAATTTAGGACTTTGCCCTCAACGGAGACAGCGATGCCCCGCCAGATTCAAAGCACCACCGTCAGGGCCTTCGTCAGGAGGGCCCTCTCCCACTGCTCAACCTGCAGGACACTCACCAGGAACTCGACCGCGCCTCCCAAGTACTTGTGAATAATGGGTACTCAAATAAATTAATCAGCAAGGAAGTCCGCACAGCCCTGGAGAAATGGTACGGTAGTGAGAGCCCGCAGCCCCGCCCCCAGGATAATATCAAGCTGTACTACAAAGCCTTCATGAGTTCCCATTACCGTGAAGAAGAGGACGCCATTAAGAAAATTATTTCCGATAATGTATCCCCGACTGACGACACCAAGAATATCGACCTAATCATATATTACCAGAATCGGAGGAGGACGCGCGATCTTATTATGAAAAATAAAACCCCTCTCCACAGGTACGAGAAACCCCTGAAGCAGACGCATGTAGTGTACCAATATACATGCCCAGTCCGCGAATGCAGCGGCGCCTACGTAGGTATGACTACCATGCGACTGTCGAAGAGACTCTCGTGCCACGCCCAAGAGGGGGCTATAAAGAATCACGCCCGCACCAAACATCACGAGGCCATCTCCCGAGATGTCATCATAAAGAACACGAAGATCATCGGGAAGGCCCCTGATGCCCGTCGGTTGCGCCTGCTGGAGGCGCTACTCATCCAGCAAATAAAACCTACTCTGAATACGACGCAGGAAGAATTTCTCCTCCCTACGAGTATGAGAAGACCTGCCACCAACAATGACACCACCGATCATGACAACTCTATGGATGACAACGCCCCCGAACGAGGTACTCCTGCAGCCGATGGAAATCAAAGTAGCCGTGACGTCCCACAGCGTAGCGCAACGCCCATCAATGTTACAGCGCCGCTTAGGAGGTCCAGGCGGCTGCAGGATATGCTGCAACGCAACATCGGCCCGAAGAAAAGTGGCTTGAGACCTGGCTCAGGCAGCCAATGAAAACAAGACTCACCGCCACCAGCCAATAGGAGACAAGCATGGGGCAGACCCCCTGCTGTCAACCACAGATATAAGGAGGACGGACACCGCACCAAGATCAGTCCACCCTCAGCTTCCCAGCCCGAGGATGTCTGGCAGCTCCAGACGAAAGCTTGCTTTAAGAAAAAGAGAGAGAGAGAGAGAGAGAGACGAGAGAGAGAGAGAGAGAGAGAGAGAGAGAAAATCGTTAATGACTTTGATGACTATGGTATCATAGTTTATCTGTAAAATTCAAATATATACACCTACTTTTTGATCCCTGTATTTTACCATGACCTCTATAGGCGCTCTACTAGCCTGTTTAAGTAGCACATGAAAAATGCCGCTATTCGCAAAAACAAAATAGAGAAGAATCTCTAAAAACAAGTTGTAAACGCTGCTGAAGTAGCCATTACTTTTAATAAAACGATAAAATAAAATAATAACTAATAATAAAATAATAATAATGTTGCTCAGCTCGGTGAAACATTTTACTCTCCTGCTGTTTCGTTCTCCTTCTCCTGCCCCGTCGGCCTCTACTGCTTTTTAAATATAATACCTATATGAAGTGGACCTTGCATTACTGGAATGATGATGCTGCTGCAGGGAATAAAATCCCGGTAACGTTAATGTGACCTTCAATTTTGCCGTTATTCAATCCAAAAAAAACCTTTGTTGCTAAAAGTTCGTAAACATAGTGGAATCAGCGGAACGGGTCATTAACTTGCAAAAATAAAATTCCAAAATTAATTTGGGAAAAAACAGAAAGAGAGAGAGAGAGAGAGAGAGAGAGAGAGAGAGAGAGAGAGAGAGAGAGAGAATAACAAATGACTAGTAAATAGGTACAAAAAAAAATGCACAGAATATAAATTAGGAAGAGAGGACGTAATTTAGAATATTGTAGGAAATGAGATCCCTATGCGCATTAAAAGGTCATTACATATTAATGAGTTTTCTGCAGTGCCAAATAAGTTTCAAAAGAATATTTTCGAATTTCATTGTGCACGAATAGTTTTTATAGAAAATATGTTTTGGAAACACCAATGTCCACGACATTGGAGTAAATCCGGTTTGAACTTTTGCCTCCTAGTGTGCTTTTGACTTTTGGGTTCACCAAATAAAATGTTGAAAACCCAACAACCGTAAAGGATATACGATATAAAAAGTTTGAGATGTTCATCTACAAAGCTATTAATGTAGCCTTTTAATAGACTATAACCTTAGTGAACGGACGGACATTTTTAGGGCCAGACTGATAGGCAGACTGACAGAGAGACTATAGCTGGTTCACTTAATGTAGATTCTTGGGTGAGCCCTATGCCTACGAGACGTTTGTTTGGCGGGCGCTGATTGGCTGGTAGCTGCCAACCTCCCCGTACCAGCCAATCATCGGCCGCCAAACAAACGTCTCGTAAGCAAACGGCTCATCCAAGAATCTACCTAGAGTGAACCAGCTATAGTATTTTACTGTATGCTTGGGATGGTAAACTGGGTCATTCAAATATTTATTTTAACCCGTTATATTAGAAGGGTTATAAGCTTTTTCCAGTGTACTACAGATACTGTAATTAATTGTGTTGTTATATCCATATCATAAAACGTATAAGCAAAACTGGTATGGATTATTAAAAGCCAATTAACGGCTGGATAACTTTCACTGAAAACAATGCCCTTATGTTATTAGCAAAAAATATAAATAAATAAATGTACAAAGTAATGTTGACGTTTGGGATAGATGTAATGCGAGTTCATTATGTTTGTTGCATAAATTGTACGACAGAAACAACATTCTAAGCACCCATCCTTGTCGGCCTTGGCTAGTTTTGCTGGCAACACTAGGCTGGCTGCTGCAACAACCAGTTTGTCAATTTCTAGTATCAGGAGGTTTAATATTATTCAGTTTGCAAAAGGTTTTTATGTTGGCTGCAACTAAATTGAAGCATAGTTTGCCTAGTGAAGTTATGGAATATTCCTACCTCTAAATATTTAAATGTGGAGCGAATTCATTCCTGCTTTCTGCTGACGCCTCGTGAATTTAGATCTATCGGTTTTATTATGTGTTATTTCATACTTATTTATTTATTTCTTTTCTTATAACTTGTCATTCTTAATAGACTTTATTTCCCTTTGGAGTTCTCTTTGGTTTATAGTTTGTTGACTTTTTCTTTAAGGGGTCTCAGATGAAGATTTAAAGAAATAAAATATAAGCAAGAGAAGCAAGTAAAAGAAAGTAGGTAACGAGATAAAATGAAGACGAATAAAGTATTATAAACCGTAGAAGTGAAGCAAGTTAATTCAAGATAGTCCATGACAATTGAAAGCACAGACTGCCATAACATCTGTATTATTATTATTATTATTATTATTATTATTATTATTATTATTATTATTATTATGGTGAAGAATGAAATCTCTGGTACTATCCTCCCCATTATTGATATTATTGATATTATCAGTCTGGTATTTTCCCATTATAATGTTAATTTCAGTCTGTGTAAGTGTAAGTTCCTGTGCACGCACGTTACACTTATGATAGCTTCATACGGTCTACATATACACGAAGATTAATCCTCATACCTTTTATTCTGATTTATTTCTCTCTCTCTCTCTCTCTCTCTCTCTCTCTCTCTCTCTCTCTCTCTCTCGCTGTAAACCAATTATTTTAAAAAAATGTTTGAATGTCACTTTTTTGTTTTTCTGTCTCTGGGAACCAATGATTTGGAAATAGAACTGTCTCTTTCTCGCTTTCCAAACCAATTATTTTGGTATAGAGGTCTTTCTGAAAAATAGATCCAACTCGGACATGTCTCTAGAATATATATATATATATATATATATATATATATATATATATATATATATATATATATATATATGTATGTATGTATAATATATACATATATATATATATATATATATATATATATATATATATATAATATATATATATATACATATAGATATATATATATATATATATATATATATATATATATATATATATATATATATATATATATATATATAGTTGATTCCGGCCACGTGAAAGCGAAGTCTAGTATCCCGAACTAGATGATGAAAATACCTCCTAAAAAGAAAAAACATGCTTTTTCGCAGACAAACAAATACCAGAACCTGTGAAAAACACGTACTGTGTATTTTGGGAATAACATGAATGTGTATACGCGGCATGTAAAAAAAAGAAAATAACAGGTTACTGGCACTTGTCAAAAAAAAACTTTATATATAAAGAGAGAGACAGAGTAAAAAAAGTATCAAAGGAATTTTAGAAACTACTGTTTTGCGCGCGCTTTGACGAGATTCACAAACAGGCTACTCTCTCTCTCTCTCTCTCTCTCTCTCTCTCTCTCTCTCTCTCTCTCTCTCTGTCGGCCATCCCATTTGCCATTTATTCTTCTTCTTTATTGTTTTGACCAAAATGTAAGCTAGCCGCCCTGATTGAAGCGCTCAATAGCGTAGATCTCTGCGAGGGTATGAAATTTTCCAATCTTTGGTTACTACGCCCCTTGATTAAAAAGTTAGATTGGCCGGATGCTGAATGTTTCACAATACCTCTCTCTGACTTTCTTTTTCCGAAGTTCTCTGTCCTGTATTCTTTCCGCGTCAGTGAAATCTTGGAAGATAGCTGATGTAATAACTTGACTATGGTATTTGTGGAAATTGACCACATAATATTTTAAAACTAAATATATATAAGCTCTGTGATCTTCTCTTGTACAGGATTGTAGGAAAAATGAATAGAAGCGTACACTCTGTGATTTGAATGTTGATGTTGCTGTGAATGTTTATATAAAAATTTTAAAACGAAAAAAGTTTTATGATGATGATGCTGTGTTTTTATATCGTTGAACTATTAGTCCATGATTCTTACTAATAATATGACATTGCGTTCGCCCGTCAAGGAATGTAACAGGGCCGTGGAGGTTTTGTTAACTAGAAGAACTCACAGTTGCACACAGTGGTCAAAGGAACAGTTCTTGATTTTTACATAATGCTTTCCTCTATTCCTTTTCCTCTCAGCTGGTTACTTTATATTTTTTAAGCTTTGTATGGGATTGCATGAGTATTCATGCGCGCAGGGAAAAATTAAGTACTGCCATGACGTCTCTCACTAGGTTTTTTAAGAGTTTCTCTGAAGGCCCGTAATCAGTGACAGTTTCTGTAATTAATATTATTATTATTATTACTTTTAAAGTATTGCTCTCTGCTTTATTTTTAACTACTAACAATTCTGCTCATCAAACATTCTCTCTCTCTCTCTCTCTCTCTCTCTCTCTAAGTTAGACATGTCGAACTACTATGCAAATTTTGGATAAAGCTGTTGCTTCGATTTAATCGAATCCTAGTTATTAGAGGAGCATGACTTTTTTTTTTTTTTTTGACGTGGCAGAGGCCATCAACGAACGTGAATTTTTGAAATTATTTGTTGGAAGTTAAAGAATGATTTTGGATTTCTGTCGTTCAGAAGGCAGTTGTTCAATCTCCTCTCACGCTGTATTATATTTCCTACCTTCCGTCCTGCTTCTCTCTCAGTATTTCTCTTCTCGTTACTACATATTGCCCTTTCTGTTTCTCTCTCTCTCGCTGTGGCTTTTCATTTATTTAACAAACCTCCTCCTCGAAGCGTTGTTGATTCTCTCTCTCATTTATATATGTCTCTGTCTGACATTCTCCCCGTGTTACTTTGTCTTCTGTCTATCCCGTTCGACAGAACGACAAACACACAGTGCTGCAGCTGTTGGAAAGTGGGTGGAGGTATGTGACGCTTCCTGGAGGGAGGAAAGCTTTCATCTTTTCTCTTGTTTGCATCTCCGCCTCCCATTTCCCCTTCAGCTTCCTCTATTATTATTCTTCCTTATGTTGCTGTTGGAATGGAGGAACTGCTGAGTTTTGCTGTAAGTACCTTCCTGTGTGTGGGTATATATATATATATATATATATATATATATATATATATATATATATATATATATATATATATATATATAGATATATATATATATAATATATATTTATTTATTTATTAAAAGAGGGTCTTATAGGACATTCATACTTCACTAATGAAGCCCCTTCAGACACCACCATGATCATGACTTATTCCAAAAAAAAAAAAAATTGTATCTTTGGGGAGTTTTCTTGTTTCACAAGCACATCTTGTCAGGAGAAAGTGACATGATTTATTTACTCTTTGCAGTAACGATTAACATTTCATCAGGCGCAATGTTCCAAGATAGGAAGTTTTTCAGGGCCGTTTTGAAATGCTTGTTAATCTTAATCCAGTCTATGAAGACTGTATAGGTCTCTCTCTCTCTCTCTCTCTCTCTCTCTCTCTCTCTCTCTCTCTCTCTCTCACGATTCATTATACATTCACGATAATTTTTTTTCATTATACATCATTTCCTATACACATAGTATCGGGGAGGAACTTTACTCAGAGTATCCATTGTTAATGCAGATTTTATTGAGGCCATTTTTATGAAAGTGCCAAGACATAAAAATTAATTTCTACCAGCTACTTATGTTTTTATGCCTCATTCTGCTGCATCTACGTATGCTTCTATGCCTCATTCTGCTGCATCTACGTATGCTTCTATGCCTCATTCTGCTGCATCTACTCATGTTTCTATTCCATCATTCTCTTGAGTTGCTACATTCGGCAGAATAACACCGCACGCGCCATCGAGCTGGAAGAAAGAGAGAAGGGGCATATCCAACCTGGAAGCGTTTCCAGGTTAGAACAAAAGAGCAATTTTCTCTTTCTCTTCTCACATTTTCTCTTCCTCTTCCCCTTCGACTGCCCGTTTCCAATTCCCCCTTCTCCTACTGCATCTCAGCTCCTCCTTTTCCTGCCCTTAAAAGCTCCTTTTGATTAAGGAAAAAAGAAAGATTTGATTAATATTTGAATTCGACGGAATTCAATATTAGTCTTTCGTAAATTACAGATGGAATGGAGAAATTGAGTTTTAAGTGTGAATGCGTTCATTTTCTCTCTCTCTCTCTATCTCTCTCTCTCTCTCTCTCTGCGTGAGCGTCTGTGATGCAGTATTCATCTCCTGGTCTGTGGGGATAACCGTCGAGAAACGGGAAATTTCATTAAAAGTTTTTTTGATAAATGTTAAAAGATGGATAAAGAATAATGTCCTCCGCGATTATGGGGTTCTCTCACTCGTTCTTTTAATCCCCTTTTTTTATGTTTTTTATCCTCCGTCGAATTATTTTCATTTGCGTAAGGCACTCTTCAGATGGGTAGTGGTGAATAATTGTTGATTATTATTGTTGTTATTATTATTATTGTGGATTTTTCTTAACCTGATTATTATTTTCAAGTGACCTTTAATAATCCTGTTTGTTTGTCCGCTCATTAGCAAATTTCTGTCTTTTTATCTAGCTTTGTTTGCATTCGTTATGTGGCATTGAAACTTGACAAGTTTCCGTGAATCTGATCAACGCGTTTAGTAAAATTTACGGTCGCAAATATTTTTTTATTAATGAATAATAGCTGTATGAATTCGTGACATTGGGATGAGTTTTTCATACCATCAGTCGGTGGGTACGCTTTCACTTTTACCTGAGGCTGTTGAGCTAATTTCAAGGTTACATAGAATCTGGTCAGTTTTCGAGTTTTTGTTGTCTTAGTTGTTTTTTTTTATATGTAATCAATTAAGTCTGTTAAATAATGTGGTGTCTTGTGTGTTTCGTTCAAGAATGTGATTGCAGATTATTGTATTTCTTTTGAATAAAGAGAAGTGAATAACAATCTCTTAATTCTCGGTTATACCTTGACCCTCATACCTCCTGCCCCCTCCCCCTCCCTTTTTTTTAAGCAGTCCATAACTTTTCTTTATCAAATCTGTACTCTTAATCTTTAACAATTTAATATACCGGACATCAGCATCCAAGCCATAATTAAATGGATACCAGAATCAGTAAATGTTAAAATGGACTGTGGAAGAATGGAAGTAATTAATTCTTATAGGTACTTCATAGTAGGAAGTGGGTCACAGAACAGGTGAAGCAAGGAAATAGTAGTGTGCGAAAAATATTTGTCAGAAACTTGAAGAGCGAATTGAAGTCAAGTTGGAAATGTAATGAGGGATTATTGAGCTTCTTTGGTTTTTAGAAGTGGAAGGATTTTGAGGTAACATGAAGAGGTAGGAAGGTTAGCTTAGGGGAAAGGCTGGATACGAGTGCTTTGCGATGGATTTGCGTAGTGCAAAGGACGCATATTTCCGATAATTTTGGGGGAGAACGAAAGGAAGACGTTGAAGAAAACTTCGGAAGCCCTTGGTAGATGGCCTGGGAGAGGTATTTGAAAGGAAGGTTTTTTATATTCAGGGAGCAGTTGAGTGCATGCAAGGTAACGTTGTGGGGCTCATTATGGTTAAAAGGGTTAGATATGCTGCTGATGAGTCTTCTGTATAGAGGAGTAAGGAGCAGCCACTGCTGTGGAGGTTCTCAGCAAAAGTGATATATTCCCAAGTCAGTGGTTAAATTATTAATGTGGCAGTTATCGTTGTGTTGCTTGTGGCTGGAAAACTCCCTGTTATGTGAAGTAATTAAAAAATATGCAAATGTAAGAATAAATACGTAAATATTTGTATGCTAATGACGACAGCCACACCCGTTACTGTGAGCGCATCTTGAAGTAAAAGGTAATGATACATCAAACCTTTGCCATTAATCTTGGGAATCAATTCATTATATGGTGGAACCAAGTGAGCGTCTTGGTGATGTAGATCAGCGCGTTTTCAAGAACTTTACCTCCAATAACGTTCATTTTCATAAAAATGCAAAGTTATCTGCATGCCCATCTTCCTGATTGCCTCCGCCACTTCCCGGATTAGTTTCTTCAGAAGGAAAGGTATCTTTAATGACTGGTTTGAGTGATTTATCGAAAATGAAATGCTCGGGTTTTAATCAGGATTCAGTACGTCTCAAAGGCGTTTCTTTTTTATTCTTGACAAATTGATACCGCATCGGTAAGAAACTGATACGTGAATGAAATGTAAGTTCAAAGTTTACCCGATGAAACTTCATATCCAGGACGCGATATGATTGAGAACACACACACACACACACACACACACACACACATATATATATATATATATATATATATATATATATATATATATATATATATATATGTGTGTGTGTGTGTGTGTGTGTGTGTGTGTGGTGTTCTCAAAATCATATCGCTCCTGGATATGAAGTTTTCATCGGGTAATACTTTGAACTTACTTTCATTCACGTATCAGGTTTCTTACCGATGCGGTATCAATTTGTCAAGAATAAAAAGAAAGGCCTTTGAGACGTGTATATATATATATATATATATATATATATATATATATATATATGTATATATATATACTATATATGGGTACTTTTAGGGCATAGTTTGTTGGGTACGATGGTTTTATCGACTAAAAAGTTCCTCTTTGGTTAACTTATATGAAAATATATTAATTCCGAGGTACAGCGAATTAGATATTAAAGGAAATTTGTGGCTCGATGTATATATATATATATATATATACTAATATATATATATATATATTATATATAATATGTATATATATACACTCAATACATACATATGTGTATGTATGTGAATGACATTCACGTTCCCCACATGTGCATATGTTAATATGTTACACGAATACGAACAGAAAGGGAGAGGAAGAGATTCTAGCGTTATTAAAACCCGGATATAATTTCTTGTGGAAGAACTTGAAAGACTTCTTCATTACAATGCGTTTGCTCGTTATTAGGGTAATTGACCCTTATTCGATAGTGATTCTTTACCTCATTTCCTCCGGGAACTTCGAATCTCATGTTTCCGTCTTGGCGCTGGATTTTTTCTCATTTCTTTCCGAAATGAGAACTGGTTAGATTTCAAGGAAGCCTCCCTATGAATCCCGTCGTTTATATATTACCGTATTTGCTCTAAGTCACATCCGTTTGGTTTTATAAACGGACAAACACGCACTCACCACACACATTTATATATATATGTATGTGTATATATATATATATATATATATATGTATATATATATATATATATATATATATATAGATGTGTGTGTGTGTTTTTATTTTCAAAAGTTACATAAACAAGATTTCAACTCAAAATCTAACCAACTATTTCCTGGCCCATAAACAGTAAAAAATATTTTAAAAACTCATCAATAACATTGTGAGACATTTAAAAACATACATGAATTTTTTAACACAGCACACATAAACACGCAAACACACACAAACGAAAAAAACACATGTATATGTGTGTGTGAGTGTGTTTGTTTGCGTGTTTATGTGTGCATGTGTTAAAATTCATGTATGTTTTTAGACGTCTCACAAAGTTATTGATGAGTTTTTTAAGTTTCTAGATTGTATATGGGCCAGTAAATAGTTGGTTAGAATTTGAGTTGGACTCTTGTGTATATAATTTTTTGAAAATAACAAACTCATACGTAAAAATTAATTGAAGTCCCTCGAACAGACAGACGGACATATATATAAACGTAACCACCGACCAACTTCGTTGGCGAGTGTAATTACATGATAGCATGAAAAAAAAAAATTCTTAGAAAAAGAAAACTGCTTGATAGCCTCGAGTAATTACTTCCACATAAAAGACATAAAAGAAAACCTTTAATCACCGAGATAATGAAGTCTGATGAAAAATTCCTCAGATGATAACATTGAAGTTATTTAATTTCGCATGTTATGTCTCTCTCTCTCTTCTCTCTCTCTCTCTCTCTCTCTCTCTCTCTCTCTCTTTTTGCAGTGATAAGCCGTCTACCGTAGTTAACGGTAAATCCGGAGATCATGGAATGGTATAGTCACTGTCACATTATTTCTCTTAATTGAGGAATCAAGGATGAGCTCTCTTCGCGGAAAATTTCCATGAGCCGCTCTATATACCTACAAAGAAGTCTGGATGAAATCTCATATACATAGCGTATTACTGCGCTGTATGCTTACTTTATTCCCAAGGATATGTCCATTCATAATATATATATATATATATATATATATATATATATATATATATATTATATATATATATATATATATATCTTAAACTTACATACAATATTGTGTAATTATGCATACATACATATATATATATATTATATAACTTAAACTTACATACATATGTGTTATATTATACATACATACATATATATATATATATATATATATGTAGTATATGTATGTATATATATACATATGTATTTACATATATCATCAATGCTTATGTATAGTACAAGATGTCCATAAAGTCCCAGTACCATTATAAGATATTTATTGCTCAGAATGGTACTGGGACTTAATCGACACCCTATATATATATATATATATATATATATATATATATATATATATATATATATATATATATATATCTATGTATGTATGTATGTATCTGTATGTATATATATATATATATATAATATATATATATATATATATATATATATATATATATATATATATATATATATAGTGTATCCTTCAGCGTTTGCTCTCTTAAAACCGTCGTTTATCGGCTATCTAAGGCTCCACTGTCCGAGTCTTCTGCTGAATCGCAGCTGATTGTGGCAGGACGCTTTCGCCTGCAATATTGGTAAACTAACATCTTCATCTGGCTCTGCTCCCCCCCCCTCCTCTCCTCACCCCTCCCCTCCCCTCCCACCTTCCCCTCCCTTGTCAGCCTGCTCTTGTTCCCCACTTCTTACATCAATATTAAGGCTTAGGAGCTCCTTTTTTTGGGACGAAGAAAATATTTTCTGCTTACGTAGAGGAGATTCTTAAACCCTTTCCTCCGCCGGTTTCACGGTTTATCGACTTTTTGAAGTTTAGATTTTTTTTTCCCGAGTTATTTATATTTAATTTTTTGCATCTGAACTTACTTTTCGAGTATTTTCGACTTGTTCCATACTTATTTGATGTTACCGTTCTATGTAATGTTCCATACTTATTTGATGTTGCCGTTCTATGTAAATTTCTATTTGTTCCATACTTATTTGATGTTACCGTATTTCTTCACAGTGTAATTTTGAATTTTTTTCATCTTAATTAGAAATAATGCAAAGGTAACCCTGTCTTTTTGTTAGTAGACTTGGTATCATAAGAATAAAGTTATATCCTGCCTATCACCCAATTTTGATTTTGTTTTCTTAATTAGAAATAATGCAACGGTAACCCTGTCTTTTTGGTGGTAGACTTGGTATCATAAGAATAAAGTTATATCCCTCCTATCACCAAATTTCACACTGCTCACTCCTTTGCTTGCTGTCACTGATGCACAACACAATGGATCATCAGTACAGCAAATATTGTGTCAGCAACTGGTTCAAAGGCTGCATGTTGAACAAAAGCCTTTTGCTGGCACGGGATAAGCTTAATACAACTTTTACTCTCTCGCGAATAGTTGCTCCTTTTTATTTAATGCCGGGAGGAAGTTTTTTTTACCATTTAATTTCAGAATTTTTGTTGGATTAGTTGTGGATCAGGATGAGTTGACTATGTGTAGGATGGGGATATATCGAAGGTATAGCTCTCTTTATTGGCTGCGCTTTCGTTACGAAGGTTATAATTAATCTTAAATTTTTAAAAATTTTATTACTTATATAATGAATGTAATTGCTATAGTAGATTCACACCAACGGTGCATCTGAGGTCTAGGCCAGTCCCTTACGACGCTCCTGATTGGCTGTTGAAGCCAATCACGGGGCTGAAAACTCTGTCTCTCGAAAGAGAGTTCACATAGGCAGGATGTATGTTCTACTTCTCTTGAGGGATACGTCTTTCAATAGTATCCATCGGGAGAGATGGGACATGCATCCTGCCTATGTTAACTCTCGAGAGAGACTAAGTTTCCAGCCCCGTAATTGGCTTATCAGCAGCCAATCAGGAGCGTCGTAAGGGACTGGCCTAGACATCAGATTGCAACGTTGATGTGAATCTACTATAGCCACATACCTCACAGGTAGCCATCGTTCCCATATCTTAATATGTCAACTGCGTCTGGGATTGATTGGATCTCAACTATCTAATCAAACACACACTACGCGGCTTAATGTCGCTAATGACACGGGTCACTGAACATTTGGCAAATAGTCTCACCCCCTAGAAAATCATTGGCCAGAAACTTACAGCAGTCGAATCGAGGGTGGTGCGAACATGCAGTGTAGGACACTTCGACACCCAGAATTCTAGTGAGTAATAATGTTAATAAGAGTATTAAAAATATTAACTTGCAAAAAAAAGAAAAAAAACTTGAGGTATCAGTGCCATTCAATGGCAATAATTTTTTAAAAACTTATCTTTATAACACGAAATAGTAATAATAGAGCAAAGAAAAGGGAATTAGTGAAGATTTCAATTTTACGATTTTCATGTTGTGAAATTGTCAAGCTGTCTTGCACTTGGAATCTCTATTAATCCCAGTGAAATGGGTTAATTACCAGCGTAATTTGTTGTCATGCAACTAATGAAAGTAAAAGGTATCTTGAATAAGATTACTGTAACCTGTTTTTGCTTTTGAAATGAAATTGCTAAGTGTTATTCGCTAAATTGGTATATTTTAAAAATAACAATATCAATTATCTTAATAATTATTATTGTTATTTATTATTTTTCCATTGTAGAGAAACCACTCGTGGTGAGTAGATTTTGCATTAATAAACAGATTTGAATGTATATTTTTTGACAGTTATATTTTCCGTATGTTAAAAGGTTGATGTTAATAAATATTAGCGTTCCAATCCGCGCTTGTACTTGTTTACAGACAATATTTCATGGGTGTTTGTTTTTTGTAATTTTTCGTCGAAATATTTATTTATGTGTAGTATATTTACATATGCGTGTGTGGAATAAGTTTAAGTATTGTTTTATAAATGCTTGAGTCCACGCATTGTTATGTATGATAATTTTTCGCTATTAAACGGTTTACCCTAAATTAGAATTGCCTAGAGAGAGAGAGAGAGAGAGAGAGAGAGAGAGAGAGAGAGAGAGTTACAGCAACATTAACACTTTATACTGAATCGTGGATGAGTGCAGGACTTTTACTTTAGTCGTTTCAAAAACCTACACAAACGGCTTATAAGTCCACGTCGAACACCCCTATCCACACTGCATTTCCCGTCTACCTGAGCTGTACACTCATTTCGCTAATCTGCCATCGCCCATTCTATCCATCTGACCGAACTGTCCCAAAGTGCTCTGGTCCATCCCAGGACCCGGTCCATCCTTTCACTTGTACTAACCTTTATGCCACTTCTACGTATCTGTGCAATTCTCACCCTTTGATTTGTTTTTATGCCACAAAATCTTATTCTCAATAACTTTTACTTTCGATCTTATTCAACATTCACACTTAGCCGTTAAATAGGAGGCTCAATTGAAATGTTTATGCGCATTTATAGGCCAACTACGCTACGAGCTTGCTGGAATACTGGATTATCAATTGATATTCTTGCCTGTGTACATGATGGGTAAGTGAGCATCTGTAAATATATTGCGTCAGCGCTGCAGTGCCTAGTTGGTATGCGAAATACAGACTTTTGCCTATGTGTAGCAGTCCGGTGTGTGTATCAATATATACATATGGCTTTCGGACGAAAACTTATTGATATACCGTGTGTAAGTACACGTGTCTGTGTGCTGTACATTTGGATATGTATTTATGCATTCATTTCACTCTTGAATATATACATGAGCTCCGTGTACTACTCTGTTGTACGATATGTTGGAAATTTATGTATATGCACTTACCTTTATGTAAGGTATGTATAAATGTACAGTACATCAAATATCTTTCGCAGGCGTAAGCCGCCTTTACGCATTCTGCTTACGTAGTCAGCCCACTGGAATAAATGAGAGCAGCGAAAGAAGTAATGCTGGAAACTGAGTAGCATTATATAATATTGTCCCCCTTTCTCTATGCAACTAGGTAGTCTTTTACTAATTCAGTTGTGCGGTCTTTTTTTCCCTGAGTAGAGATGTGCCTGAGGTTTCCAATCAATGCTTGGTATATTTCTAGCGTAAAATTCCTATCAAAGAGAACGGAGGAGAAAATAACCAATGTTTCATTAAGTGAAAAAAATGATTAAAATGGTGGTTCCAGTTATTAGGTTGACAGGTGTTGGTAAAGAATTCGGTATTTTTATGGCGAGGAAGGCCAGGCCAAAGGCGTATCACTCAGCGGGTTCCAGGTAAATTTAGTCATTAGTCAATATGCAGGTAAGAACAAACAATATCTCATTGTTGCATCTCATATTTTTTTACAGCTTTATTGAAGTGATCGGCTTTCACGCCTTTGTTTTGCTTATATTCATTTTTATGTATTGAACTCCCCGTTGATCTGTAGTTGTAGTAATTGAGTCCTTGACTTAATTACGTCATGTGCCACAGTGCTTAGCTGTCTGTATTCTTTGTTTAGTGTTCGTGTTTTAAGGTCGTGCATTTAACCATACGATATTCGTGTGCGCGGTTGGGCGACTGGTGGAATACATACATACATAGACACACAAGTATATATATTTATATATATAGATATATATATATATATAGGTGTGTGTGTGTGTGTGTGTACGTGTGTGTGTATATGGTGTGTGTGTGTTTGTGTTACTTGCGCACACGTGTGTGTGTATTCATGCATATATTATATATATATATATATATATATATATATATATATATATATATACTATATATATATAAACGCGCAACCGCGCGCGCGTTTGTGTGTGAGAGAGAGAGTATTTCGCCGAAATCATTGTACAATAGACAATGGTTTCTTCATGTAATCTTTCATTGCCGTTATTTGGTTATGATTAATGCTTTCCTTGCTTAAGCAAGTATCTATCTACAGTAGGGAAACATGCAAACCCATCTATTTTTTTAAGTCCTTTAATATTCTATCAATATTAGTAACTGAGTATTATACTGAAATATCAAAATAGTGAGTTTCTTATAACATGTTAAAAAAAGGCCCAGGTATGGATTTATTGCCGCAGTCATAAAAACGTGTGGTTATTACGGGTGGGTACAGGGAGCGTATTAATATCAGCACGTTGTCGTTCTCCAGTATTATTAGCATTTCCTTCCTGTTTGTGTTGATCTGGCAATATTGGGAAGAGGAGGAGAATATAGTGTTTCCACTGTCCATAGTTACCTTTGTTGTTGTTGGGGAATGTGCAGCCATTTGTTGGCTTACTATATATCTATTTGCATAAGTCAGTACGTTATCAAAGGATGTCTGCCTTACAGTGAGTGGCTTGTTCAGGAAATGTAGGCAGTCATCATCATAGGTAGATCAAATCCAGGCTCATGTGAGTAATTGTAATTCCTGAAAGTTATTAATTGAACGCTCTCCCATTACTGTACTCAGCAAGGAGAGTACGGTTCAATATTACTAAAGACGACTTCGCATTAACGTGCCAATAAGCTGTCAAAAGAGTTTCTTTGTAGAAATCACTTGGATCAATACTTTCCCAAATGATGCATCGTTTCTTTTTTGAAGATGTCTACTATAAGCCATCTTAGGTTAGGTTGACAGCATTATCCACTGTATTCATTGTTAGTAATCGTCAGTGCGTTAAATTTCACTGTTTATCTGTTAATGTATTCTATTTGCTTGTTAGAAATAGAAATATTTCGTTCTTTGTTAACAGATGTCCACCTCTAAAGGAAGCCCCCGTCGGGGGTATGTCGTCATTGGACCTCATACGGTGCACTGTAGGCATTGCTTAAGGTTCTTTGCAGTGTGCCTTCGGCCCCTAGCTGCAACTATTTTCGTTCCTTTTACTGTACCTCCTTTCATATTTTCTTTCTTTATCTTACTTTCCACCCTCTCCTAACACTTGATTCATAGTGCAACTGCGAGGTTTTCCTTCTGTTACACCTTTCAAACCTTCTACTGTCAATTTTCATTTCAGCGCTGAATGCCCTCATAGGTGACAGTTCTTGGCCTTTGGCCTAAATTCTATATTCAACTCAACTCAAGCTACAGGAAGCGAATAGGTCGTCGTCTTAGATTAAGCCAGCCTTGTGGTGGCACGGGCTCTTGCTTTAAGGGAGCCCTTAAGGCAAGTAGGTTCAGATGTTGTATAGTTCACTGCACCATCAATCACACAGCTTTCGGCATTTGTGATCAGGTAGTTTGTAGTTGACTTGCATTTGCAAAACCAGTGACAGATTATTCACAGGGAACAGTAACAAGACTCTGAAGCTATTGATCATTTTATGAATAATTATGAATATAACAGCAATGTATTGGTCATAGATTGAAGGAATGGAATGCGCAGAAAAGACAAGTTGTACTCAGATACAGCCATTTAGAGCTTAGCAAAGAGAGCATCACTGCATGTGATAAAAAAGGAAATTCTCTGGTTCAGAGAAAAACGTTTAGTTCACTTACTTTTCCACAATGTCCATAGGTGCAGTATGTATGTTATTCACAGAATTTATCCTAAATCTGTTTTAGTTTTTGAGCTATACAATTATTAGACATCTGGACATCCGTCGACGCTTTCTTCGATATGATGTTTGTACAAAATCACTGAAGTTGTCATCGGCTGTTATATTTGTGATTCTGGAAAGTACAACAATCACGTTTGCTAGTTACTTGGACTGCTCCGTAATATATTACATTTAACGAGGGCAATAACGATCATAGGATGCAAGATCACTTTCCCTGGAATGTTGCAAAGTAAAAAACAAGGAATTACTAGAGCGAAGAGCAAGACAGTGGTGACGGTTGTGAGGAAGCCTAATATGATGCAAAATTTTTTTTAAAAATATGTTACCCTTTCTATCCTTCTTCACAAAGATAGAGAGAGAGAGAGAGAGAGAGAGAGAGAGAGAGAGAGAGTTACAGGGAGTTACAAGAATTAGGATGGTTCAAAACTTGTTAGTCCATCCGAGGAGACATCGTGCGCTAACTAATTTTTAGGAGCAGGTTTTACTGTTCATTCACAGTGTCCTAATGATTTTGTCTAGCTTTTTTTTCTTAAACTCTTCCACGCTGTTGCTGTTTACAACTTCTGGTGGGAGTTTATTCCATGTGTCACATGTATGTAAAGACATTCCCACAATGAGATGTGTAGTATCTCTTCAGTTCTAGTTTCCATCCATTAGTTCTTGTCTGGTTTCCGTTTAACGTTAATAGGTTACTGTCTACTTCTGTTATGCCTTTCAGTATTTAGATTTTTTCTATTAGTTGTCCTCGCAATCGTCGTGTTTCTAATCCATACATGGTCAGGCTTTCAAGTCGTCTTCGGTAACCTATTTGCCTGATGGATGGAATTAACTTTGTGACTTGCTTGTACCCCTTCTAATTTATTTATGTCCTTTCTTTAAGTTGGTGACAAAAACTGTATTGCATATTCAAGATGAGGTCAACTATTGATGTGTAGAGAGAGCTGCAGCACCGTTTCCTTGTTTCTGTATTTGAAATGCCTCTTTATGTATCCCACTAGTTTCTGTGCCTTCTTTTCAGCTTTTATGCACCGCTTTGTGGATTTTAAGTCCTTGGTGATAATGACCTCAAGGTCCTCTTCTTGTTCTACACTGTCATTCCCAAGCAGCATGTAACTGGCATGAGGGTTGTTTGTTTCTATTAGAAACACTTTACCCTTAATCACGTTAAAAGGCATTTGCCATCTTTTTAACCACTCCTTTTTTCTTTAGATAATTTTTCTTAAACTTTCCACTGTCTCTGGGTCTGCTGCTAGTTTGGTGTCGGCTGCCAATCCGGCTATCCTATTATTTAAGCCTACATCAATGCCATTAATATAAATCAGAGAGAGAGAGAGAGAGAGAGAGAGAGAGAGAGAGAGAGAGAGAGAGAGAGAGAGAGAGAGAATTACTAAATGTATCCTAGAATTTCCGTGTAATTTTTTTTTCACGGATGCTGCGTTGTAAGTTTTCGTTTTATACAGTTTGAAGAAGCTGTGGTAAAAGGATGAAACAGATGTAGAGATGTGACATAAAAACTGAGTGGATATACTAGTTTCCGTGGAGCACCCAACATTCTTATAGCCGTACCATTTGCCTCTGATTAAAAGAAAATGTGATACCTTATGGTGGCCGGATATCAAAAGATGAATGTCGCTTAGTTGATATTTGAATAATCTCTCCTGTTATTTATAAATTTTCAAATAAACACAACATTGACCTCAAGTCGCACACACACACATATATACGTGCCTAGTACATATAAACGCATGTATATAAAGCTTACTGTAAGGTCGTTGGTGTACTCGTATGCGTTTATTTGAATGAGTATAAATGCGTGATTAAGTTTTCGCCCTCTGATATCACAGCACCACATTGCATCATAGCAATTTTTTTATTTTTTTTTTTTTATTTTAAAGGCAGTGGAATGGGTATCCCAATGCCCCCTATATATTGATAACCCGATGCGAAGAGAGAGATATGAAAGGAAGGAGATAATTGGGCCGTAATTCCGAAGATAAGGATACACCCGCCTCTGTTGTTGCGTTCAGAAGGAAAAGGTCAAGTGGTCAAGTCATCGGAAAGCGATATCGAAAGGAAATGCCACATTTTGTCTCGCCATTATCGTAGTAGTCTTGATTGCACAAAATGTTCTCTAGACGAAATATTTCAACTGACAAGTGATGTGGATTGAGGACATATATTGCGATCAATGACAAACATTGCGCCTACATACAGTCTACTTGTCACTTTATACCAAATACGAACTTGAGTGTCATAGTCACCATGCCCTCCTAACTTCTCGAATTCTTCACACTTTTTTTTTAGATACGCTTGTCATTACAAAGCCTTAGATTAACCTAAATTCAAGAATTTTGAAGTCATTCCAATGTCCGGTGGCAGGATTCGAACCCGCATAAAGAGTATCAGAACGAGGACTCGTTGCCGACCTGATCACGAGAAGGATGAAAGTCTGTCGCCTGCATAGTGCTCAAGCTCCCGCTTTAATTTTATTTAATGCAAAAAATGAAAAGATAAATTATTGTGGTGACCCATATTTTTCTTCTCCTCCGGAATTCCTCTTTATCTTCATCTCCTCTCTCACATAAGTGATAAGTTTCTTTACTTCATTCCCTCCATCACTCCCACTGACCTTCTCGAGTGCCTTGCCTTCAGATCAAGAAACGGAGACATTTGGAAACTTGATCTTTTCCAATATTTAATGGCCTCAAATGGAGCTTATCAACAGGAATTAAAAGGTTGTTAGAATTTGCTGCCAGTCCTCTTCGATGGTTGTGCAATGGTTCGTAGGCTTCGGTTTGGTCGTTTGATTGTTGTATTGATGCTGGTTAGTGATTACTAAAACAAAAGACTACGATATGTCTGCGTAATTGTGATGTATTTATACTTATTATAATGAGGTGAATGTTGATAAACAAATGAACAGTCGAATTTGATTTGTAGTTTAGGTCGTTTAATCAGGAGTGGCACGGTGATTTATCACCCTTTTCTGTCCCAGGTTTCTAAACGAAATTGGAAGTGGAAGAAATTTAGAAAGGATAGACCCACTTCTTGGAAAAACCGACTGACTGATTTGTTTGTTAATTCTGACGTCGTGAAGGTACGGAATTAAAACACCTTTGGGATAATGTTAATTGCATTATTTTGTGACGAAGGGAAGTAGCGCCGAACAGTAATTCGCTGAATCCTGTTGAAATATCGTCCATGTAATTAAGCAACAAATACTCGGTACTTACACAACGAATAACTCCCTGCAACCTTTTGAGGCTTTGGCTAAAAATTATAAATGTAGAGCCCATCTACAGTTTGCCCAGCGTCCACCCAAAACATTTAAATGTATGTCCAAAGAGTAAAAATGATCTTCAAACTTTATATTATTTCAGTTAAATGTTAACTGAATTGAGTTTTAAGAGATTAAATACGCTAAACTTTAAATGACGAAATTCTGAACTATGTTACAAGTCCTCATTTTCGGTTAATGAATTTAATATTTCAGAATTTACCTTATGTTAGCCTCTGTTTTTGCCTAAAAAATATATTAACCAGAAGAGGTTTTTTATTATTACATGAATAATGTAAGAGCACTGGAGTTCTACGATGGGCTCGCAACCCCCTCATCCCGAATCATCGCCAGATAATTTAATGGTTTGTTAATTACGAATTAGTGGAAGCCAGTGGGCGATATTATTACAGTCCAATGATTAAATTTATATTCATATAATCTAGGCATTAAACCCCCATCTCGGGAGATTCTTTGTGAGTTCCCATAATCATTTGCACGGCATATGTAGTCGAGTAGTCGAAAAAGATAGTTACCTAAATGCTTACTACTATAATGCTACCCTTGATTATTATACTAGGCTGATGGTCGAAAGAGAGATATATATATATATATATTATATATATATATATATATATATATATATATATATATAATATATATATATATATATATATATATTATATAGTGTGTGTGTGTGTTTGTGCTATATATGTATATATGTAAACATGTATAGTACATCTTACAGTTTGTAGCGTGGACAATTATTGCGTGAGCTTGTTTCTCAACAGCTCTACACTCGCGCATGCACGCTATATATATATATATATATATATATATATATATATATATATATATATATATATATAATATATATATATATATATATATATATATATATATATATATTTATACACACAAATATATATATATGCATGTATGTATATCTATGTATGTATATTTGTGTGTATATATATACATATATATATATATATATATATATATATATAATACATACATACATACATACTTACATACATACATACATACATACTATTTGAGCTACAAATGTCCTTTTAATATCTAATTCCGAGGTAGAGCGAATTAGATATTAAAGGACATTTGTAGCTCGAATAATTTATATGAATCACGGTGATGTGATAATTATTCATATATATATATATATATTATATATATATATATTTATAGCATACATACATACACATGCAGATATGTACTATATGTATACACACATATATACATGTGTATTTATATATATATATATATATATCATATATATTATATATATATATATATTATATGTGTGTGTTTGTGTACTATGTCCGTATAGTGAACCCATATTAAAAAAGACGGCAGTATAAGACGTGGGACGATAAGCTGTGGAGAGTAAACTCCACATTGAGGAATGCTGACTAAGCATCTTGATTCTCCATACTCGGCTGAAGATATTCTTATTTTGGTATTTTACAGGCCAGTGGCGAGAGAAGGTGGTAGTATTAGTATAAGTTACACTCAGAACGAATATATGGGATACTCGTTGTGTTTTATTTATTAAGGTAATAAAATCTGTATACTTCCGATGTCTTTAACTGCGAATCTCAATTTATGTTCGAAGTTCCTTTCCGGTTTAAAGATAAAAGCAGTAGTATTGATGATGATAATGATAGTTATTTTCTTCTTTTCTGTAACACAGGTGAGCTGAATTATAACTTGTAATAATAATATTGATAATATGATTATTAGTCTTTAATATATTCTATTTCTCGTAAGGCAGACTTACCACTGATTGTTACTAATCATGATGTAATTATGAACTATATTTCTTCATCACAGAGATTAGGCTTTGGGGCTTGCGCCACTGAACCTCAACTTTATTTTCTTTTTGGTGCTGTCGTGGAAAATGACGTGGAATTCGAATTAAGGGTAAATTAATCCGACTAACGCTGTCAGTCACGGCTGCTCGAAGTCCGGACTGTTTCAATTAACTCGAGTAGAAATATATGGCTAATTTCTGTATCGTGTCTGACAAGGGGAAATATTAAACGCGCTCTAGTTGGGAGGTTCGCTTCTCTTGTCTGTGGAATAATTTACCTAACGGAGGTAATATTCTCCCTCCCCTTCTCCTATTTCCGTCTTCCTCGCCCCCTCTCCTATCCTTCGTCTTCTCTCTCTCTCTCTCTCTCTCTCTCTCTTCTCCAAGACCTTCAATTTCCCTTCCCAGCTTGGTAGCCGCTCTGCACATCCTCCTTGCACTTATTTATCGGCAGTTTGCTTGGGTACTGACCGACCCCGTTGAGGTCTTGGAGACCCGATGTGCTTGGTCGTATCGTCGGTACTGGAGATGAGGAAATCTGTGCTCGCTTTAATTTTTTTTTTTTAAATAGATTTATGGCTAACTCTTGCGAAAATTAATAAGAAGAGATTCGACAGGATTTTTAATTTATCTGGCTTCAAATGCGGCGGCATTGACACTCTTATTTGTGTCCGGATTATCCATTTTCCCATAGTGGTAATGGACTCACTGTGACCCATTTTCTGCACTCATAAGACGTACCAAGTCTGTCGTTCGTTTCACTGTTGGTCGACCATCCAAGCACTGACCAAGCTCATTTTTATTTAGACGTATTTTTGTCCTTAAACTGCCCTCATTGTGGGTGTTTATAAGTATTCTACTGTTTGTGTCCAAGTGTCGTAACGTTACATAATTTTGCCCTCTACTCGGAAGGTAACTTCACTCATTTTCCTGAAATGCTGAAGCTTAACGAAGAAAACATGGTTTAAGGCACTGTCTCCATTGCCTCTTGGACCTTATTATAGTCCATTGGTTTTCCCACAACACCAGAATACCTTAATAAGCAGCACGACCCTTTCAGTCGGAAATTGATATGCAAACACCGTGTTTGCGTCCTTTGGTCTGGATTCCTCCCTGCATTTTAAAGGGAATATTATTGACTTCAGCTGTCTCTCTGTATGTCTACTGAGTGATCATCATGAATGTCAATTTACCGACAAATATTCTCTCTCTCTCTCTCTCTCTCTCTCTCTCTCTCTCTCTCTCTCTCTCTCTCTCTCTCTCAAGTGATTTATTTTTTAGTCGATTCTCATGCAGGTAGATCTATGATAGCTTCTGGAATGACCAGTGTAGTGGTAGATAAATCAAGAAATCAAAGAAATGCTGATGATGCAGATTTAAAGCCAAGATTGGTCGAGCTTATATCTTTATATGTAGTTTATGAAAATAATGAATTATAATTGTTGGTTTTGTCGTTACGTAAAACATTAGCTTTCTATGCGCTTCTTTATTTCATAATTATTTTGATAACCTTTGTATTTCGTAGGCGCATTTACCAATGGGGAAGGCAGTACCCTGTATATTTCGAGTTATACATAATGCAAGACTCCTCTCTCTCTCTCTTTCTCTCTCTCTCTCTCTCTCTCTCTCTCTCTCTCTCTCTCTCTCTCTCTCTCTCGTTAAGTAGTTCAGAGTATTGAAAATTTATAAATTTAAAGGAGTGCAAGTTATTCAACCTTCCTGGAAACTTTATCAGAAATGATGAGATGATATAGATCCACATCTTTTGCCACATCCATTTACTGGATTGGTTATGGAGCCTCATTTTGACGTATTGATATCTGCACTCGATAAATAAGGGTGTTGTAAGTTTCAATAACAATAATTAAGCTTCGGTAAATACTATTTTTATCCAGTCGATCCGGTTGCCTTGAAAATGGACGCCAATTTACGTCCTTATACGGAATAACTGGCCTTCTCAGATTTGTGTATATAATATATATATATATATATATATATATATATATATATATATATATATATATGTATATATGTATATAAATATATATATATATATATATATATATATTATATATATATACATATATATATACATACATATATATATATATATTATATATATATATATATACTATATAATATATATATACATATTCTAAATCTGAGAAAGTAATTTCTTCCGTATTGGGACGTAAATTGGAGCCATCTTCAAGACAATCCAATCGATTGGATAATATATATATATATATATATATATATATATATATATAGATATATATCATATATATATATATAATGTATATACTATATATATATATATAATATACATATGATTATACAAGTATATATGATACACACCATCATCACACCAATATATACGCACTTCCCTCCTACCAGATGGGCCAAGTTATGTTTTTTTATTTTTATTATTTATATTTATTTTTAAATCTACAATTACTGCTGTCCAGCTGGACGGACTGGAACGGTAACGTTAAATATATTTTCCAGTTCTCTGCCACAAAGGTTTTATGGCCAGACACTTATATGCAGACACACGTATACATACACACACATATTATATATATATATATATATATATATATATATATATATATATAATATATATATATATATATGTGTGTGTGTGTGTGTGTGTGTGTGTGTGTGTGTATGTGATGTAAAATTGGCGTGTGTGTGTGGGTTGAACGAAGAATCATTGTTATTTTTTATTTCTTAATTTCTTTGTGAGAAACCATACAGACCACTGTTATTTTTTTGTTTTGTTTACTGAATGCAGTTGTTCGTTGCTATAAGAATGTTCCTTCCACAAAGTTTTAAAAGTCTGATGTGCCTACCCAGAAATTTATTCTTATTACACCAGGTTATAATCAGCGGCTATATTAGATTTTCTCGTGTGATAATCTTAATTATACACCGATTTAAAATTCTGTAAAATTTCAGTGTTATGCTGTGACACGTGTCAAACTAATCACTTTTTTTCATTGTTTGCACTAACTAGGAAATACTCGGAAAATGCAGCAGAATCAAGCTTTGAGCTTCATATAGAACGGCCTTTATGTCGAAATTTATTGGTTTCATTTTTTGCCCACATTATTTCCATAAAGAAAGTGTCTTAAGCATCTGCCAGTGTAGTTTTGAAACATATGTGACACTGGTTGATACATAACCTTCACATCAGTCATTTTTTGTTCGCACTAGTAACGTCTCGTATTGTTTACATTTTAACATTTGCTGTTGAGTAACTTTTAGCTTGATTTTTTTCCCTTTTATTAAACCAGCATCAGTCTTTTGTAATCACGCATGATTAATTCATGCCACTCTCTGAAACGAAAATAAAAGAATATATAACCTTTTCAGGTCTAGATTCCAGTTTGATCCATTTTTATGATAATGGAAAAGGAAGCTCGTGGAGGATGATGTAAACTTTGCAACGTTTGATTTTGCAGGATTTTTTCATAACATACCTTGTAGTTTCTTAATTATAAAACCGTTGTTTATTGTAATTGTCCGATCCACCACTATTACTATAGTAGATTCACATCAACCGTGCATCTGATGTCTGGGCCAGTCCCTTACGACGCACCTGATTGGCTTTTGATTAGCCACTCACAGGGCTGGAAACTCTCAGTGCCTCTCGAGAGTTCACATAGGCAGGAAGTATGTTCTACCTCTCCTGAGGGATACTTTTGAAAGACGTATCCCTCAGGAGAGGTGGAACATACATCTTGCCTATGTGAACTCTCGAAAGAGACTGAAAGTTTCAAGCCCTGTGATTGGCTTATCAACAGCCAATCAGGAGCGTCGTAAGGTACTGGCCTAGACATCAAATGCACGGTTGATTTGAATCTACTATAGTGTTGCACCTGCAACAATGTTAGTACGAATTTTAAGTAAAATATTTCTTTAATAACAATAATACTACGCGTGTTCCCATTTTATTACCAATAACAATGGTGCTCGCAATACTGTTGTTATATAAACATTTTAATCGATACTAACAACAGTAACTACTGCTTGGTACATTGCCGTTTTACCTGTCAGTCAGCCAGGAACTCTTCGTATATTGTTTAAATTGGATGTACCCTCAGCAGTTCACGATTTTGTTTCTAAGCCTTAAATGAGGGAAAACGAGACTACTGTATTCGTATGAAATAAGGGAAAATGACACTACTGCATTCGTGTGAAATGAGGGAAAATGAGACTACTGCATTCGTATGAAATGATGGAAAACGAGACAACTTCATTCGTATGAAATGATGGAAAACGAGACTACTGCATTCGTATGAAATTATGGAAAATGAGACTACTTCATTCGTATGAAATGAGGGAAAATGAGACTACTTCATACGTATTAAATGAGGGAAAACGAGATAACTTCATTCGTATGAAATGAGGAAAAATGAGACTACTGCATTCGTATGAAATGATGGAAAACGAGACTACTTCATTCGTATGAAATGAGGGAAAACGAGACCACTTCATTCGTATGAAATGATGGAAAATGAGACTACTTCATTCGTATGAAATGAGGGAAAACGAGACTACTTCATTCGTATGAAATGAGGGAAAACGTGACTACTGCATTCGTATGAAATGATGGAAAATGAGAATAGTTCATTCGTATGAAATGAGGGAAAATGAGACTACTTAATTTGTATGAAATGATGGAAAACGAGACTACTTCATTCGTATGAAATGAGGGAAAATGAGACTACTTCATTCGTATGAAATGATGGAAAACGAGACTACTTCATTCGTATGAAATGATGGAAAACAAGACTTACTGCATTCGTATGAAATGAGGGAAAATGAGACTACTTCATTCGAATGGAATGAGGGAAAACGAGACTACTGCATTCGTATGAAATGAAGGAAAACGAGACTACTTCATTCGTATGAAATGAGGGAAAACGAGACTACTTCATTCATGTGAAATGAGGGAAAACGAGAATACTTCATTCGTATGAAATGAGGGAAAGCGAGACTACCTCATTCGTATGATATAAAGGAAAACGAGATAATTTCATTCGTATGAAATGAGGAAAAATGAGACTACTGCATTCGTATGAAATGATGGAAAATGAGATAACTTCATTCGTATGAAATAGGGGGAAATGAGACAACTGCATTCATATGAAATGAGGGAAAACGAGACTACTTCATTTGTATGAATTGAGGGAAAACGAGACTACTGCATTCGTATGAAATGATGGAAAATGAGACAACTTCATTCGTATTAAATGAGGGAAATGAGATTACTCCATTTGTATGAAATGAGGTAAAATGAGACTACTTCATTCGTATGAAATGAGGGAAAACGAGATAACTTCATTTGTATGAAATGAGGAAAAATGAGACAACTTCATTCGTATGAAATGAGGGAAAACGAGACTAATCATTCGTATGAAATGAGGGAAAACGAGACTACTTCATTCGTATGAAATGATGGAAAATGAGACTACTTCATTCGTATGAAATGAGGGAAAACGAGATAACTTCATTCGTATGAAATGAGGGAAAATGACACTACTTCATTCGTATGAAATAATGGAAAATGAGACTACGTCATTCGTATGAAATGAGGGAAAACGAGACTACTTCATTTGTATGAAATGAGGGAAAACGAGATAACTTAATTCGTATGAAATGAGGGAAAATAACACTACTTCATTCGTATGAAATGAGGGAAAATAACACTACTGCATTCGTATGAAATGAGGGAAAACGAGACTACTTCATTTGTGTGAAATGAGGGAAAACGAGACTACTTCATTCGTAAGGAATGAGGGAAAACGAGACTACTTCATTCGTATGAAACGAGGGAAAACGAGACTACTTCATTCGTATGAAATGATGGAAAATGAGACTACGTCATTCATATGAAATGAGGGAAAACGAGACTACTTCATTCGTATGAAATGAGGGAAAACGAGATAACTTCATTGGTATGAAATGAGGGAAAATAACACTACTTCATTCGTATGAAATGAGGGAAAATAACACTACTGCATTTGTATGAAATGAGGGAAAACGAGACTACTTCATTCGTGTGAAATGAGGGAAAACGAGACTACTTCATTCGTATGGAATGAGGGAAAATGAGACTACTTCATTCGTATGAAATGAGGGAAAACGAGACTACTTCATTCGTATGGAATGAGGGAAAACGAGACTACTTCATTCGTATGAAATGAGGGAAAACGAGACTACTTCATTCGTATGGAATGAGGGAAAACGAGAGTACTTCATTCGTATGAAATGAGGGAAACGAGACTACTTCCATTCGTATGGATAGGGAAAAAGGGAAAACGAGAGTACTTCATTCGTATGAAATGAGGGAAAACGAGACTACTCCATTCGTATGAAATGAGGGAAAACGAGACTACGGCATTCGTATGAAATGAGGGAAAACGAGACTACTCCATTCGTATGGAATGAGGAAAAACGAGACTACTCCATTCGTATGGAATGAGGGAAAACGAGACTACTCCATTCGTATGAAATGAGGGGGAAAACGAGATAACTTCATTCGTGTGAAATGAGGGAAAACGACACTACTGCATTCGTATGTGTGAAATGAGGGAAAACGAGATAACTTCATTCGTATGAAATGAGGGAAAATGACACTACTGCATTCGTATGTGTGAAATGAGGGAAAATGAGACAACTTCATTTGTATGAAATGAGGGAAAACGAGACTACTTCATTCATATGAAATGAGGGAAAACGAGACTACTTCATTCGTATGAATTGAGGGAAAACGAGACTACTTCATTCGTATGAAATGAGGTAATACGAGACTACTTCATTCGTATGAAATGAGGGAAAACAAGACTACTTCATTCGTATGAAATGAGGGAAAACGAGACTACTTCATTCGTATGAAATGAGGGAAAACGAGACAACTTCATTCGTATGAAATGCGGGAAAGCGAGACTACTTCATTCGTATGAAATGAGGGAAAACGAGACTACTTCATTCGTATGAAATGAGGGAAAGCGAGACTACTTCATTCGTATGAAATGAGGGAAAACGAGACAACTTCATTCGTAATTGAAAAATGCGGGAAGGGAAAAAACGAGATAAACAACTTCATTCGTCATGAAATGAGGGAAAAACGAAGAAATACTTTCGTATTCGAAATGAAGGGAGGGAAAACGGGACTAAAACTCATTCTTAAATGAACATGGAGGGAAAACGAGACTAGCTTCATTCGTATGAAATGAGGGAAAACGAGACAACTCATTGTAGAAATCGAATTTAAAAACGAGACTACTTCATTTGTAAATAGGGAAAACGAGACTAACTTAATTTTGTCAGAAATTTGTATTTGAAAAACTGAAAGAAAAAACGAAAGACTACTTCATTTGTATGAAATGAAGGAAAACGAGACTACTTCATTCGTATGAAATGAGGGAAAACAAGACTACTTCATTTATATGAAATGAAGGAAAACGAGACTACTTCATTCGTATGAAATGAGGGAAAATGAGACTACTTCATTCGTATGAAATGATGGAAAACGAGACTACTTCATTCGTATAGAATGAGGGAAAACGAGACTACTGCATTCGTATGGAATGAGGGAAAATGAGACTACAGCGTTCGTATGAAATGAGGGAAAATGAGACTACTGCATTGGTAAAGCGAAAACTAACGCCTTTGATGTCAAGTTCTTTGTCAGATTTCTGGAAAACGATTTCAATGTTTTTGGGATTTTCGTCGTTTTTCAGAAAGGTCTTGCTCATACAGCCAAAAATCACCAGGGGATAGTTTAATTTCCACCCTTCCTGGGTCATCAACAGAGACTGCCACACCTACATAAGTTTTTGTACATATGCTCATGTAAGACATCCTATATTCATATTTTACCAGTGATCAGGAGCACAGAATGAAGTGCTAGAAATATATGGTTGCAACGTTAAAATAGTGTTTTATGGGCCTTTTGTTTTCATATATTGTTGTATATAGTTGTATATACAGTAAAAAGACATTAAGTTCTGGGTACATCATGAGTAACCTGTTTGTTAATTATGAGAAGTGCCATTCACACACACACACACACACACACACACACACACACTTTACACTTTTTAATAACTTAACCCGACTTCACTGGCCTTAGTGATGTGAATATAAAGCCTTTTCTCTAAATAATCGATTGATCCACATATTTATTGATATGAATTACTGGTTATTAATGTATGAGCGGTGATGAAGTCGATGCACCATATGAGGTCGTATATTCATGGGATAAAAAAAATCCTTTTGCTAGGTTGCTTTTTGTTAGACTTGATTACCTGTATTTCGTGTTGCAGGGCGTCTGACGTGTGTATTTCACTCCGTAAAGATAATGATTATTCACTCTTTCTGTGAACAGATAGGAACGTAGATGTTTCGTTCCATTTGGGAGGTATGGAAACATTAAGATTCTTCGTTTCTTTTTGTGGAAACCAATTTAGATAAAGATGATAAATTATAACTGAAGCTAATAAAAAAATCCCACCTTTAGAAATGAATGAAAATAAAAAGAATTGCCCACCTCTCTAAGGTATGAAAAGAAACATTTTATACACTCCCTTTGTCATAAGGAATGAAGGAGACGGATTCATTTGTGGACTGAGGGTGTTTATTAAATAATTTTGTTTTTGGGATGTACAGAGTACGTGCTATCTTAGAGCTCCCCTGTACTATATATGACACAGTTTTTCCTTTGATATAGTTCTCGTAAGTCATGTTCTATAGTAAACACCATTTCCATATAAAAATGAGTGTAACATTTAAATAAGTGAATCATTCATTGACAATCTTGCTTAATTTTTTATGATTGCTTAACTGCAACATTTCAAGTTTCATGCCTGTCCCATAGTCCGAGATACGCACTTTCAATCGTGAATCCGAAGGTCACAAGTGAAGTAATTAAAAGTAATGTCTTTAGTTACATATTACTTCGTCAGTAGAAATTGTAGTTTATTTTTGTTCGGTAATATTCTGACATGTCAAAGGTGACGGCAGTATTTTAGTTATCTTGCAACTGCGCCGTACTTCTATATCAAGTATCTTATGTGGCTATTCATTTTATTGTATATGATTTTGTGATAGTTAAATTTAGTGTAAATTATTATAGACTCGTGTCACGCAGAAAAAATAGTGATTACATAACGTTCTCTATTGTAGGATAATTAATTTTTATTATATTTGGTATTTTATTATTTTTCTAGTCAGTTTTCACTTTTCTATTTGTGGTCATTTTATTCCGTGGAAGCCTTTACCAAGTTAGCTACTTTGGCTCCTGCTCTACCATAGAATGTTTCAGGGTTGGTGATTTTTTTTAATTAAAAAATTAATAAATCAGTGACTTATTTGATTTTTTATTTATTTAATTTTATTTATTTATTTATTTTTATTTCTCAGATGTTTTTTCAATCCTTTTTTTTTTCCTCAAAATGTATTTTATGACAGAATTACTATTGATTTATCTTTTAGGTATCCAGTTCTGATCTAAATTATGTACTTGCAGTTTTTTGTTTATACCAAAATAAATAGATGCAGCACAGGTTATGTTTAAGTTTTTATTAACCTCCAACGCATATTTTTCAAATAAAAAAATAAAAGAATTATTTTTTAGTGAAAAGATTAATGATTTAATCACTTGATTAAAATCATTTTGATTTAATCATTGCCAACCCTGGAATGTTTACTTGTTGTTACTATATAATAATAATAATAATAATAATAATAATAATAATAATAATAATAATAATAATAATAATAATAATAATAATAATAATAATGTATAACGACCATGTAACGGGTACTTTGTTTTAGAAAAATCTACCCTGGTTTGTAGTGAAGATGAAAGATGTCATGTGAAGTATCAATAATCAAATTATTAAAAAGCTTAAATTATCCAGTCCCCGGTGCATTACAACTAAACTCGGCGGATATAAACCCATTATTAAAAATTCTGTCAGGTTTTTTTTTTAACACTGTATTTCAGCGGTTATATTTTATTGCTTTACAGGGAAAAGAGGTATCATTGGCATACTTATACTTTGACCCTTTCGCATTCCGATTTGGTACTTTTTTTGTGATACCCATTTAGAACATTTATCTTTGAAGTTGTGCTAATTTTTTCAGCTTGAAAATCCGGATGATATTTAGTTTCTGTATTGTCGTGGCGATTTGATTTAAAGCTTTCTGTGGAATTATATATCTGCTGTATATGCGAATGTTGTTCGTCTATCGTAATTGTGTCTGAAAATAACCGTTTGCCCTTAGAAGTTGTTCATACAAACAAAAGGGGTCTTATATGGACGTCTATAGAAGAATACGTGGGAGGTCAATTGCCCTTCTGATGTGCTGTAATTATTTACCATGGGAAACGCTGCTCCTTTGATTAACCTTGGACAAATTGTGGTTTTATTTTGAGTCAGAGTCATCATCCTCATTATTATATTATTATAATTTTCTTCGGCTTATTTTATACAGATGCAGTTGATTTGCATATGGAAGCTTGTTTTCTAAAGAAGTGTTTCGGTTAGGCTTGTTCTTTCATGCGTTTCCATATAGCATAATTATAATGGTAAGATATTATTATTTATTTATTTTCTCTCACAGTCTTTCTATTCTACTGGGTGGTTTTTTACAGTGTGGGGTTCCGGGTTGCATCCTGCCTCCTTAGGGAATCCATCACTTTTCGTAATATGTGCGCTGTTTCCAGGAGCTCGCTCTTCTACATGAGTCCTGGAGCTACTTCAGCATCTAATTTTTCCAGGTTCCTTTTCAAGGATCTTGGGATCGTGCCTAGTGTCCCTGTGATTATTCCTCTGTATATCCCATATCCTTCTTAATTCTAGTTTCAGGTCTTGATACTTATCAATTTTTTCTCTTTCGTATTATTATTATTATTATTATTATTATTATTATTATTATTATTATTATTATTATTATTATTATTTTTTTTTTTTTTTTTTTTTTTTTTTTTTATTACTATCAGTCCTCCAATTCGACTGGGTGGTATTTATAGTGTGGGGTTCCGGGTTGCATCCTGCCTCCTTAGGAGTCCATTACTTTCATTACTATATGCGCCGTTTCTAGGATCACACTCTTCTGCATGAGTCCTGGAGCTACTTCAGATTCTAGTTTTTCTAGATTCCTTTTCAGGATCTTGGGATCGTGCCTAGTGTTCCTATGATTATGGGTACAATTTCCACTGGCATATCCCATATCCTTCTTATTTCTATTTTCAGGTCTTGATACTTATCTATTTTTTCCCTTTATTTCTCTTCAACTCTGGTGTCCCATGGTATTGCGATATCAATGAGCGATACTTTCTTCTTGATTTTGTCAATCAGCTGTATGTTTCTTGCACAGGCTATAGTGTAGGTGCTTTTGCCACTGAATCATGCCTCTTCTTGTACAGGTTCCGTGCAAGTGCCGACATTCGCTTGCTATGTGGTTTATGGTTTCATTTTTCGTATTGCACTTCCTAAATATGGGAGAGATGTTATTATTATTTATTTTTTTTTTTTTTTTTTTGCTCTATCACAGTCCTCTAATTCTATTGTGTGATATTTATAGTGTGGGGTTCCAGGTTGTATCCTTCCTCCTTAGGATTCCATCACTCTTATTACTATGTGCGCCGTTTCTAGGATCACACTCTTCTGCATGAGTCCTGGAGCTACTTCATCCTCTAGTTTTTCCAGATTCCTTTTCAGGGATCTTGGGATCGTACCTAGTGTTTTTATGATTATGGGTACAATTTCCACAGTCATATCCCATATCCTTCTTATTTCTATTTTCAGGTCTTGATACTTATCCATTTTTTCCCTCTCTTTCTCTTCAACTCTGGTGTCCCATGGTATTGTGACATCAATGAGTGATACTTTCTTCTTGATTTTGTCAATCAACGTCACGTCTGGTCTATTTGCACATATCACCCTCTCTGTTTTGATACCATAGTCCCAGAGGATCTTTGCCTGATCGTTTTCTATCACTCAGGTTGGTGTTCGTACCACTTATTACTGCAAGGTAACTGGTATTTCTTGCAAAGGCTCCGGTGGAGGGCTTTTGCTACTGAATCATGCCTCTCTTTGAACTAGTTCTGTGTAAGTGCCGGACATTCGCTTGCTATGTGGTTTATGGTTTCATTTTTCGTATTGCACTTCCTACATATGGGAGAGATGCTATTTCCAACTATCGTTCTTTGGACATATATGGTTCTTAGGGCCTGATCTTGTGCAGCTGTTATCATTCCTTCAGTTTCCTTTTTGAGCTCTCCCCTCAGTAGCCATTGCCACGTGTCATCGCTGGCTAGTTCTTTAGTCTGCCTTATGTATTGTCCGTACATTGGTTTGTTATGCCATTCCTCTGTTCTGCTTGGCTTTCTCCTGTCTCTGTATATTTCTGGGTCTTCGTCTACTTTTAACAGTCATTGTTCCCATGCACTCTTGAGCCACTCGTCTTCACTGGTCTTCATATATTGCCCCAGTGCTCTGTTCTCGATTTTGACGCAGTCCTCTATGCTTAGTAGTCCCCTCCCTCCTTCCTTTCGTGTTATGTATAGTCTGTCCGTATTTGCTCTTGGGTGTAGTGCTATGTGTATTGTCATATGTTTCCTCGTTTTCTGGTCTATGCTGCGAAGTTCTGCCTTCGTCCATTCGACTATTCCTGCGCTGTATCTGATTACTGGCACTGGCCATGTGTTTATGGCTTTTATCATATTTCCGGCGTTGAGTTTTGACTTGAGTATTGTCTTGAGTCTCTGCATATATTCTTTCCTGATCGTGTCCTTCATCTCTTGATATTTTATATCCCCTCCTTCCATTATTCCCAGGTATTTGTATCCCGTCTCATCTATGTGTTTGATGTTGTTCCCATCTGGTAGCTTTATCCCTTCAGTCCTTGTTACTTTGCCCTTGTGTATGTTGACTAAGGCACATTTTCCTATTCCAAACTCCATCCTTATGTCCCCAGATACAATCCTTACAGTCTGGATTAGGGTATCTATTTCCTTGATGCTCTTACCATACAGCTTGATGTCGTCCATGAACATCAGATGGTTAATTCTGTTGCCTCTTTTCTTGAGTTGGTACCCAGCATCCATCTTCTGCAGTACCTTTGTCATAGGAATCATGGCTACTACGAAGAGTAGTGGGAACAGTGAGTCGCCCTGGAAGATCCCTCTCTTGATATTATTATTATTAATATTATTATTATTATTATTATTATTATTATTATTATTATTATTATTATTATTATTATTATTATTATTATTATTATTGGGGGAAATACTAAGCCCAAAGGACTATTAACTTAATACGTAGACTTTCTCGACAGGTAATAAACTGAGGTTGTTTCACGTATTATGTCAGTATTAATGATTTGTCAGTGATGCATCTCGAGCATGTTTCAGGCCCTGAGAGGTTCTGTCAAGATACTTGCAGCAATAAAAGCTTATCCAAGGTACCCTTTTATACTTCATTCAAATAGTATACGTGACTACCAAGACACGTCGGAATAATAAAGAACGTGTAGAATCTGCTGTCGGAGATTCCTTATCGATCACGTAAGAAATGATTTTTGGAGTTAGTGCATTCACTATTTGAATATGAAAAGGCGGGCAGAATAACCCTGACGCAGTCTCTCTACTTCTGATTTTGCAACTCTTTTATTCACCACTAGGCGGATCATCGCATCTTTGAGGATTAATCCTTCAATCTCGCTTTATACTCCTCTTTCCTTTCTGTTCGTTCCCTTGTGTGTGTGTGTGCGTGTTTTTTTTTTTTTTTTTTTTTTTTTGCGGTCCTTTGCTGCCTAGGATTGTATTTCATATAGGCTTGACTCCTGGAATTATATATATATATATATATATAGTATATATATATAGATAGATATAGATATATCTTATATATATTATCTATTTATATATATATATATATAGATAGATATATCTATCTAAATATAGTATAATTTATATAATATATATATATATCTTATATAATAATATATTATATATATATATTTAATTTGGAATAAAAACCTTGCGGTGATAAGACCTGGACTCCATATATCGGATGGGACGGGTATCTGTGGCAATTTGTCAGTTACTAAACAATTAAAAGTCAGGAAAACAATTTCACGTGCATTATTTTTTTCTCCATTTTAATCTTTCGTAGGTCTCTCTCTCTCTCTCTCTCTCTCTCTCTCTCTCTCTCTCTCTCTCTCTCTCTCTCTCTCTCTCTCTCAGTATTAAATTCTTTAATATGTAGTTTTGCATAATTATTTTTGTCTATCTATGAAATGTGTACATGTTACCAAATAAGACTTTTTATCATTTGTTTAACAATAACTGCTTTTGTACAGCATATTATTTTCAGAGTCGATGGCCAGGTAGTTAGTTGCATGTTTCGTCCCATTATCTATATTCACAATAAGATGAAACAGGCCGCCGCCTTCTCTCTCTCTCTCTCTCTCTCTCTCTCTCTCTCTCTCTCCTCTCTCTCTCTTCATAACAATTTCATTTGGAACGAAATTTTAAAATAAGTCTCATATCTCTCTTATTTACAAAATTTTAGTTAATGCGTTTTCGTAATAAGTGAACGAACCAGCCAGATGCATTTTTCACCAGTATTCTGTATTCTCAAATCCGTATTCTTCTCATCCCTCGATGCCTACACTCTGCTGTTGTGACGACAGTTTGATTGAAATCACTTTGTGATTCTGGTGTCTCACTTCAGTACCATTTTAAAATTCCATGCACCGTTGTCTGAGTTTAATTAGTTGCATCACTGTTTTGATAAATGTCAATATTTATTCATTAATTTAGATGTAGCTTTATGTTTCTCGCGGATGAACACAGTAATGCCAAATCCTGCTTTCATGTGTACAGCCTTTTAGTTGTGTCCGTTGTCTATTTAGTGATATTAATACTTCTCACTTTTCTTATTTTTTCCTCTTTCTTCTCCTTTTAAATTTATTATATTTATATTGTTAATGTACTCTTTGATTTTATTACGGCGCCAATAACCTACATGTTGTGACACCAGTTGTAATAGCCGCAAATCTATCAATCAGTCAATTCTTCTTTCAAACAGTTCACTGAGGCTTGATAAGGGCTCTATGCTGCCCATCCCATAGGCGTATACATCTACAGACATAATAATCAGGCAAAAAGACTCATGTAAAATCCCTGAAATATGCTGCAAAAAGTCGTCAAGGTAACTCAAGAGACCAATGGAATCACAGGTGTGTGCGTGTACTCAGGTAAACGAGGTGTCGTCTCCCAACATCCGGTAATAATGACCTGTCGCCGGCGCCTGTCGCGGCAAGCGATTGTCACCCACTCCGGTTGTCGGGCTGCTTTGTGTTGGCTGATTCCGAAGGCAAATCGATCCTCTCTGGCTGTCAGGGGCTTGATTCGGTGACCGAATTGGAGTGGAATTAAGTGTAAATTGATATTATTATCATTAGTATTTTGTCGCTTTATGGAAGGGTCGTTTTGATTGACGAGTATTGTATTTCGGCAGA
>NC_087202.1:75978692-76001192 GCF_015104395.2 Macrobrachium nipponense | reverse complement strand
ATGGTTATTTGGTCGTTCCCATGAAAGACTTAGGTGAACACAAAGGCAATATATCATCGCGTAACTCCAATCCCTTTTTCGACGAAGCACCTCTAGACTTTGATATAACATTTGACGCAAGGAAATGGCCTTTGCCAAAAAAAAAGAAGAAGAAAAAAAAGACAAGCAACACTTGAGAACGAACGATAAGAGAGGATTTATAGGCTACTCTCTCTCTCTCTCTCTCTCTCTCTCTCTCTCTCTCTCTCTCTCTCTCAGAACCAGTTCAGTTTCATTGTGTTCAAGTATGAACGACGTACACCTTTCACCTAAAGTTATTTTGCCTCTCTCTCTCTCTCTCTCTCTCTCTCTCCGTTCAGAACCCACGTCAGTCCTCTCTCTCTCTTCTCTCTCCTCCTCTCTCTCTCTCTCTCTCTTCTCTCTCTCTCTCTCGCAGAACCAGTTCAGTTTCATCGTGTTCAAGTATGATCGCCGTACTATACCTTTCACCTAAACTTATTTTGTTTCTCTTGATTAAATCGCTTATAGTGTGATAATGATATTCCAGGGGATAATGGGGGAGCGGCTGCTCTTCATTATCATTATTATTACTATTAGAATAGATATACCCTATTAATATGGAACAAGCCCACAGGGACCCTTGAAATTCAAGCTCCAAAGAATACGGTGTGAATTTGAAAGTAGCGGAAGATAATAAGCAATACAGAAAGAAGGGATCAGTTATTAGAAAAGAGAGAATAAATTAACAAATTGGCAAATAGATAAAAATATAAGGGATCAGTTATTAGAAAAAAGAAAATGAATTAACAAATTGGCAAATAGATAAAAATATAAGGGGTCAGTTATTAGAAAAGAGAAAGTAAATTAACAAATTGGCAAATAGATAAAAATATAAGCAAATTGCTTTAGGTTAGCAATGCTTTGCATCTATGCTTGAATTATCGAGGTTCCAGTTCCACGACATCATTCCAAAGACTGTTCCACAGTCCAACGGTGTGAGGAATACGTACGAACTGAGAAGCTGGACAGCAAGGAACATTTTAGTGCACATTAACGCTGCTGTTCAGCCTGTAGTATAATGTACTAATCGTATTCAGGACAGCTATAAATATAGCAGTCTTTCCTTTTCCTTCGTGATGTTCAGTGTCAAACACGTTTATAGAAATTTCATTGTAGCTGGGAATAGATTATGAAATGATCTTCCTCATCAGGAGAATCATATTTGATGACAGTGATTTCTGTCAAGCAGACTTCAATGAGTTCAGTCGTTTAGTTAATTCTTTGTTTCTTGTTTCCTTGGCCTTCCCGTGATGCTTCTGGTGTTGGAGCCGTTCCGCTTGAACCACTCTGAGTTTTTGGCATGGGTTGCGCCACCTCGGTGGCCGCGAGTTCGATTCTCGAGCATTCCATTGAGGTGTGAGAGATGTGTATTTCTGGTGATAGAAGTTCACTCTCGACGTGGTTGGGAAGTCACGTAAAGTCGTTGGTCCCGTTGCTGAATAACCACTGGTTCCATGCAACGTGAAAACACCATGCTAACAAACAAACAAACAGGGGTTGCAATAATAGTAATAATTGAAACATTAATCAGTTTAGTTGAAAATTAATAATAATAATAATAAAAATAATAATAATGATGTGTCTCACTTCAAGTGATTAGGTCATTCTTCTGGTAATGTCTTTGCAGTGAGAACTTCAATAACGAGTAGCATCGTGAACATCGAAAGATTTTAGGGAATTTTTGTTATTGGGACCTTAGAGGGCTGTTCTATATCTGTATGAAACAGTTATGAAGAATGATGCTATCGATGCATTAAAAATTCGGTGTTAATTTGGTGGAAAAGAACTGTTCGCTCGCAGTGAGAGCTGAACATGAAACCACTGTAATGGGGTGTGGACCCATATATTCGTTCCTGTTAATTGTTGCTCCAGGTTTATGGATCGTCTTTTATTTTACGACAGACATTAAAGCGAAGGCATTCCAACCATCCTCTCGGTTCTGCGTTTGTCTGTTGGAACTATAAACCGAGACTTTTAATGCGAACTTTATCAGAATTTAAACACCCGTTAGAAATGATACGGAAAAGAATCCTTTGGTTTACATTTGGTGGCTCTCTCTCTCTCTCTCTCTCTCTCTCTCTCTCTCTCTCTCTCTCTCTCTCTCTCTCTCTCTGCATCGTGATAAAGCAAAAGGAACCAGCGTTAAGGCTCGGGACAAACAAGAATAAAATAAGAGGGAAAGAAGCCAGGCAATATTTCATCTTGAATTTCAATACCTGTTCCGACCTAGCGCAGCGCCACTAGAGGTCGGGGTAACGTTCGAGAAATTGTTTTGGATTGAAAACCAAAGGAACCTCCTTTACCCTCGGCAGAGGACGGCATGCATTCAGATTTACATGAAAACAGATCAGCCAGGGAGGCTTTATGTAGAAATTCAGGAAGGTATATATAAACATGTTTTCGAATGACCTGGTTTCTGTGGATGAAAAGCGACTCTGTGGCCTTAAGGGGGCGCTGTGATTGATATATTATTAATGGTGCTTCTTGAATAAAATTTGCCTGGGTGAAAAGATGAAGCGACTTTAAGGGAGTAACTTGCAAAGACGGTTTCTCGCGTATCAGAAGTATGTCACTCAAGGAACTAGGTAACTAATGAGCTATTCAGAAAATGTTATGTAATCATGAAAAATTATGTCAACTTTTGCTTGCCTAAAAATAGTATTATTTGTGCTTATAGCCAAAGAGCAGAGCGTTAGAGTGAAAGAGAATGATTTAAAGAAAGCCTCACGCATATACCCGTTTGTTATTGCGAAAAGTAAACAGGTAGTGTGTGGTCGACGAATTGAATGGAAAATTAGGTGGTTGGGTGTGGGAGAATACTAATTTTAATAGACCTCTATTGATAGTCTGGCGTTTAGGGGTAAATCAGAATACGGAGCACCATGTAACAATTTCGTTTCAATGGTACATGTTCGTTTTGCTGCATTGCAGAAGGTCTCGCATACGAAATTTCTGGGAGATGGAACTAATTTTAGACAACATTAATAAACCGGGGAGCAGAGTGTTGGTTGCGAAAGTGAGATGAGGAGTTTCAAAGGAAGCTTTTTATTTGTGAAGGAAATTATTATGCCATCAAAGTGGGATTAAAAAAGTTAAGATTATGAAAGTCTGTAGATTGTTCGAATATAATTAGGTATGTAATAAATGACTTATGTAAGCTGTACTTGTAAGGGAATCGTGTTCAGTTTTTGACACCTACGAAAGAATTTCATTTTAGCTTGGAATATTATATATTAGAAAATGTGATTTTTTTTAAAGGAAGACTAAGACTCTTAAACACTGAGGTCATTGATATTCTGACAGAAAAGTGCAATTTTGAAGGGGAAAAGAGAGGCAGGTTCGATATCTATTTTTTGACAATGCAAGCAAAGCAAGATTTTCAAGATAATAATTTTGTTTTTCTCGCAGGGAAATATAATAATTTTGTTTTTCTCACAGGCAAATATAATTGAAAATGCAGGCAAAAGTTTATTAAGAAAACAAGTGACATCTGTATTAATTTCCAGTGGATGTTGAATGCCATCTAGGTGAGAGTCAATGTAAGGTATTTTTACAATACTTCCCTATCTGTTGATTTATTTGCTTCTGCTATGAACATATTGTCTTCTTTTGATTTTCCCGTTTCAAATTTAAGTCGTCGTACTCTGTGGAAGCTTGCTTTGCTGGATTATGGCCCCTGTTTTCGTGTGGATTTTTGCACATTTGGGAAATTAGTAAAATTATTTTAATTTGGATTAGTATGAGAGCAACGCAAAAACAAATATATATATTCCTTATTGCATCTGGACAATTGGTAATGGTATTAAAGATAATTTTGTTTTGGAGATGACATGCGAGCATTATTATCCCAACGTATAACGGCAGTGATATAGAGATGTTGATGATTGCTGGAATAGAATTTCACTTAGTCTCAAAGGATATCTGTATAATATTGCCGATTCCGAAGTCTGATGACCATTACCGTGGTTGAGATATGCCCTGTGAACCAGACAACTAGTTGTTTTAAATAGGTTGTTGAATAAAGTGTTTATGGATCTTGTATAGAATATTTAACGTATGACAGAACAGACGCATTAAGTATAGCATGTTGACAACTTATAATGAGCGCCTCAGTGGCGTGGTCGGTTTGGTCTTAGCCTGCCACCTCGGTGGCCGTGAGTTCGGTTCTCGGGCATTCCATTGAGGAATCAGAGATGTGTATTTCTGGTGATAGAAGTTCACTCTCGCCGTGGTTGGGAAGTCACGTAAAGCCGTTGGTCCCGTTGCTGAATAACCACTGGTTCCATGCAACGTAAAAACACTGTACAAACAAATGCCTTGATGATGATGGTGATATCCTTAGAAGTGTATTGAACATATCTAATACAAGTTTTCTTGAAAGGACGTAAACAAGAGATCGAGTGCTTTGGTTTGGTGTCACTGTGCAACTGCTGTTGCATCACCTGTCCTTAATGATGAATTGAGGACAGAAGCAAATAGAAAAAATAACTGGAAAGTAGACGAATTGGGAGATATCATTAGAGAGGTAGAACAGCTTAAGAGTAGTCGAGGAAAGAAAACCAAGATTTAAATAGAAGGAAGTAAGAGTAGACAGATAGAATTCCTAACAAGCTATCTCTATGGTAATAAAGTGTGGGCGATGAATATACGCCAGTGAATAAAAATGAACCTGCTTAAACGGAACTGTCAAAGTTTTTGACCTGATGAGTAATGAGGATGGAAATTGATGAAGCGATGACGTTGTGATAGGTTCTCTTTATTGGGAGAGAATATATTATCGGAAATAGCATTTATATTGGGCAATTAGTAAGGTAGAGAAAGGGGGCGAGAGAGAGTTTGATTCAGTTAGACCAAGGGAAATGGAACTGGGGTACTTTATAAGTGGATGCATGAGGAAACTTAGAGAATTTACGAGGGAAATTTTCTTACTCACGCATACACAGAGATTGGAGTTGCAGCTGACTACAAATCTAAGCTTCCAGTTATTAAACTCCTAAGAGACAGATGGACAGAAGCAAGAACAGTAACAGAGGAAGAGAAAACCTGGGAGTAGTATGGTTATGAGATAACTAAAAAGACTTCAAAACATGGGTTGAATATTTTCAAGGAAGGTGAAGGTGGATCTATTGCAGCTCTAGTAAATGTACATTAATTCGACAGGTATTTGCGCATATGAGCGGGGAAAGACTTATTATACCTTTCTTCGTGGCCAGGTAGTTAAGGTTACCTCGTTTAGACACCCCGAATGCGAATATCGTAAATTTTTTTTTATCTAGGCTTAGCAGTGACAAACTTTCCAAACCGTGCGGTTATTAAAATTGCTTGCGTCTTAAAAAAAAAAAAAAAAAAAAAAAAAAAGCTAACCAGTAGTCTGAATATACATTTCAACCTAAAAAGCAACAGCGATGAAATACTTGGCTGTGATGGTGAAGGTGGGTCTATTTCAGTTCTAGTAACTTTATCAAAATTCTACAGATATATTCACAGATGAGCGGGAATAGACTTAAACCTTTCCTCTTTGTTGTTTCCATTGTCCATATATAGGTGTTCTATTTTGCAGACAGAAATCTCCCTAGAAAGTTAGTGGTCGATTTGGCTTTTCTATATAAACTTGTGCGTATTATGAGTGAGATTAACATATCTAAAACATTCATCAGTAACATACCTCATTCGTAAGTGAGTTTTGAGGGATCGTAAAGTTTCTGATAAATAACAAAGGCAAACTCCAAAACTGTTAGGAAAATTTTGTGTTTATTTTACTCGAACTGAAACTTTATGATGAATCTCCACTCAAGCTTTGGAAGAAAAATACAAGAAGACGATGCTTGAAGCTCTAAAAGGCCATTTACGACCCATGACATGGGAATAATATTAAAAGTGCACAGTAGAATCTCTGAAAGAAACGCCCGCTGGTTGACTATCAAGAACACATGGAGAATTGAAGGATTCTATGACAGCATTCTCACTCTTTTGTAAGGGAATTCCGGGGGAGAATTTTGGGGCATGGACATGCAGGTGTCCAAAATTCGGAATCCGTTCAGGCACGGAGAAATGCCTGTCAGGTTACTAGAACCGAATGACTATACTTTGATAAGGAAGGGATATAACGTTTTATGCATATTTTTTGTATATTGAATTTCAGAGTTGTATGATAAATAATTTGAAAACAAACTATATATATATATTATATATATATATATATATATATATATATATATATATATTATATATATATTTTTTTTTTTTTTTATCACATAACTTTTATTTTAGTGTATGTTGTTGTTTTAATAGTTTTTTCCGTTTGATAGCTCTATTTATTACTTCTATTTTATATAAAATTAGAAAATGCATACACTTAATATATTTCTTTCTTTTTTAAAAAGGGCTGATGGCAGGGGCCTTTTTGAAGCTCCGGCTTAATAAATGAAAAAGGAAGAAATTACAAGGAAATGAAAGGGAGAAGATCCGAGAGAGGATGGACAATATATATATACATATATATACATATATATATATATATATATATATATAATATATATATATATATAATACACACACATACATACATATATACATACATGCATATCTTTCTCGGTAACAAGTTACTCATTTTAAAAAAGTGAGGCTTGTTAAACATTTCAGAGATTTGATGCTAAATATAAGTGATCAAATTCAGTTACGTGCATTATCTTTCACAAATCTCCACTCGTCTCCAGCCTCCCTTCTCATAGTTCTTATCCATGCAGGTCTGGGTCCTCCAATTCTTCTGGTGCCCGCAGGAGCCTAGGTGAAACCGTCACGTACTATTTTCCCTGGTGTTGTGCAGAACAAATTGTCCAAGTTATCTCTGTCTCATTTTCATCACAATTTCATCTTCTTCCCTTACTCCTCAAACGGCATCATTTCTAACCCTCCCCTGGCATCTACCTCCGAATATTTATCCAGAAACTTCATGTTCAGATCTACACAATCTCTTAAGGCCTTAATGGTGTGATCGGTATGGTCTTGGCCTGCCACCTCGGTAGCCGCGAGTTCGATTCTCGGGCATTCCATCGAGGTGTGAGAGATGTGTATTTCGACGTGGTTCGGAAGTCACGTAAAACCGTTGTTCCCGTTGCTGAATAACCACTGGTTCCGTGCAACGTAAAAACACTATACTATACAAACAAACAAATAATACACAATCTCTTAGGTATGATTTCATTGTTGAACTGGGATTCTTGTTTGTAAAGCAATACAGATCGTAGTAGACGTATGTTTACTCTTACCTTTTATAGGCAATTTCACTCTTTGATTTGCAAATCTTATTCGGCTGCCCGTTGTTTGATTAGCCTTTTTTTAATCTTAACCAAATTCGAGGTCGAGAGAACCCGTACTGGATATCACTGTTACTGAATATTTGTAAGAATGAATCCTTTCCCAATGAAATGCTCTCTCTCTCTCTCTCTCTCTCTCTCTCTCTCTCTCTCTCTCTCTCTCTCTCTCTCTCTCTCTCGTTTTTCTTAGTCTCGTATCGAAACGCATGATGCATTCTATTAAGCAAGCTTTTTAAATCTTTAGTTTTTTTCATGTATAATTCTCATTTGGCTTGCATATTCAGCGCCAAAGCTGAAAAAATCCTTTATTTCAAATTACTAAAGTAATTTCGTGACCTGTGGAAAACAGACAGAAAATCTAAGATACACGAAGCGGTGAAAAATTTATTAATATATGGTGTAGATGAGAAGTGTTTTTTACTGGTGTCATTTACGAAGTTGTTGCCCATTTGTGTAACTTATTTTTGGAAAGAAATGTTTTATTCATATTACCAAAGTAAACGTATGGTCGGTATGAAACCTTAGTGCGCAGTACACAGTAAAGAAAAAGGATCTCGGTTTCAAAATACAAAATTTTAAATGCGACCCGAAACGCTGATGATAAGGAACCGTAGGCCTTTGATAGTTGTAATTCCGTTGGTCAATCAGCTAATGCTGTAGCAATCCATTCACCCGTTTTCTTTTTATATTGGCGTCGGAAGGAGTAAGCGATTAAATACGCCTCCCAATTACGCCCTCGCCTCACCCCCCCCATGGGGATGTGAATACTGAGCTCCATTATAATTAAATAGAACACGCCTTCGTAATGGTGTAATGGAATGTAAGAGTCAATAATGCAAGGCAATCCAATTTATTCAGGATAAACTCAGCTTCTCTGTCCCTATAAGCTGCTTTGCATTATCGATCTTGAGTCTCTCTCTCTCTCTCTCTCTCTCTCTCTCTCTCTCTCTCGCTCGCTAATCAGTTGCTACGTCCGGGAGGGATTAATTTCCCCAACCAACTTCCTAACCCTCCGGCCGAGGTTTCGGGAGATATTAGTATCATTGTTACCCATTGGTGGCCATGGCTAGATTATTGAGAGAGAGAGAGAGAGAGAGAGAGAGAGAGAGAGAGAGAGAGATTTCAGTCCTGGCGAACAAAAAGGGTTCACTGGTTCGAATCACAAACTATCGTTACATGTACATTGAAGGCGTATTTGCCTGTTAATGAGAGAGAAGAGAGAGAGAGAGAGAGAGAGAGAGAGAGAGAGAGAATTCTATTTCCTATTCATTGGGATGAAATTTAATGATTGAATATAATTGCAAGTTGGAGCAAAACATGAAGAGAGAGAGAGAGAGAGAGGCAGAGAGAGAGAGAAGGATAGAGAGAGAGGGGGGGTGGGGGGGGGAGTTAGTGCGGCGTGTTTGTGGAGTGTATGGTGGGGAAGGTGGAATTTCATAGCCATAACATTTTGACTGGTTTTAAATCTAAACTGACGTTTTTGTCCAGTGTGTAAGTGAAGGTTTTTTTTTGTTGTTTATTTTGTGTGTGTGAGTGTGGGTTTTAGAGAGAGAGAGAGAGAGAGAGAGAGAGAGAGCTTTAAACCCTTTAAACCTATTTCAGAAATGAACCCTAATTTATTAGTCAGGGCACAGACTGGCTCATTATTCTTCAAAAAAAAAAAAAAAAAAAAAAAAAAAAAAAGCTAGAGAAACGTGATTATTTGCTTCAAAACTGAAACGGACAACATCCAAAAATGTGAGTTCTGTATATAATTAACATATATATATATATATATATATATATATATTATATATATATATATATATATATATATGGATATACATTCATACATATATATATAGTATATATATATATATATATATATATATATAAACACTAACCAGTTGGATGGAATGATAGTAAATACTGTTTTATGTATGATTGTATACTCTGGGAGGATTTATTTATTTATTTATCATTCTCGACTGTTCATGTTCATTATCCTTGTAAGCACAGTTCCACAGATTGGTTTATGACCCATCCAAAAACGGTTCATACTGTCTAATGAAATGTGTGTGTATATATATATATATATATATATATATATATATATATATATATATATATGTATATATATATATATATATATGTGTGTGTGTGTGTGTGTGTGTGTGTGTGTGTGTGTGGATTATTCATGCGCTTACAAACAATAAATGAAAATTTATTCCATTTCTCAAGTACTAGAGTGTAAACATAAATTATTTATATGAATTCCTTCTCGTTCTTATAAATCATTATGGTCGATTTAAGTCTCCATTCAAGTCCCCTATCATCTTTTCTTACTTGAAATTTTTTCGTAATTTTGTTACGTCATTTTTCTTTTTTAGTGTTACAATTCATTTTATATAACTTCGATGAGAAGGGAACAGAACGCTGACTCCGATTACCCTGAGGAATGTCGAAATTAGAGACGAGGGCAACGTCTCCTAACGATGGATACTGGCTAGTTAATCACCCTTAATGGCCTCCTTGGGAGATAACGGTTTGGGGAGGGCTGAGAAACGAGTCCCTAGTCATGGGAAGCGGCCGCTATACTACTGCAGGCCCTCAGTCAATGAATGCAATGCTTTCAAGTTCATTTCTCTGGTGGCAACAAACGGGCTTTGATTTCAACTGCCTGTGACAATGATGTCTTTTCAGGAAAAACCATATATATAAGATATATATATATAATATATATTTATATATATATATATATATATCTATATATAATATACATATATATATATATCTATATATGTATATATACATATATTATATATATAATATATATAATATAGATAATTATATATTTATCTATCTATCTATCAATCTATCTAATCTATCTATCTATATGTTATATATTATATATTATATATTCATATATATATCTATCTATCTATTCTACTACTATCATTATTATAAATGATATATATATTTATATATATATGTATCTTTTATTATAATAAATATATTATATAATGTGTGTGTGTGTCTATATGAACAAATGATTTTGTGTGAGATAATGCTCCATCTATAACAGAAAATCTCGATCATTGAATCTCTTGATGAAATAAAGGAAAAAATATAAAAAGAATTAACACGGTGTCTCTCTAAATTTATAGACTAGGCATATATGGTTTATATAGTTGTTGGACTCACAATTATGCCGTTTCCAGTGCATATTACAAGGAAAATAGTTTTACTTGTCAGGCACACAGCTAAGAAAGACGTCCTTGAAATATACTAGGTTCAAATCAACCACTCAGAAAAATGTTTTGCAGAAGAGTGTGGCAGTGCGAAAGAGGTGAAACAGTGACAGAACTATTACAGAATACTTGGATTTCATTCTGAATTTCATAATCCTTTAAGAAACGAAGTCATTGAGTCGGCTAAGCCCTCTCGCTTATTGTTATGAAGTAATTAGAGGCAAGTGCTCTTCATAAAAGGAATTGAATTATGTATGTAGTTGTAATATTTTACAGTAACTCAGCATTGTCTTTTGTTAAGACTTGATTAACGATACTCCGGTAAGATTGTTTTTATTGGATGACTTTCCTCATTACAGACGGAGAAATAATAACTTTCCTATTTAGATTGTTTGTAAAGCTACGAAAATATGTTAGTAAATATAGAAATATAGAGCCATAGAAATCGAGATGCGTTTTGAAACGATGAGGATGATTATGACTAACTAAGATTTAAAAGCACATTTTTGTTACAGTAATGAAGTCAAAATTCTCGAATATATATGTTGAAGATGACTTAGTTCTTTGTGTGCTGGCAACAGCAGATCGTATCTCGACATCCTGGATTTATTGTATATAATCACAATCTTGAGATTGCTGGAAGACGTCTTAAAGACGGGAAAATTATACCTTCATGTCGCGAAGACATATTTTGTCGACGTGCGAAAAATAATCATTTTGGAACGGGTCTGCCTTAGGGATGATTGCGTTTCTGCTGCATAATCGTTAATGAGTGAGTTTATTTTTGCGTTGTGTCTGAAAACCCGCGCTTCAGGATATAACTGGAGGGCAGCGACGCCGCAAAATATATCACTAAAAATGATGATTGCTTCTGCATCCTTTAACCTCCAACGACGTCCCGAGCACAAATTCTGCTCTTTGTGAAGTCTTACGCTGGTAATATAATTCAGAATCTAAAAAGAAGTGCTTGTAAAGCATATTAGATATAGCGAAAATAATGTTTCAATCTTTTAGCTATTTAATTGATTTATTTATTACATGTGTTTTTGTTGCGAGGTGGCGCTACATTGCCGTTTTTACAGATGAAGATGTAAAGCAATATCTTGCACTTGGGTTAAACGGATTTGTTGAGTCTTTTGCTTCCAGTGAATGTATGAAGGAGAAAGAAGAGGGATGCGGGAAAGATTGTTTTTGTGGGATTTATATAGATTTAATATGAAAAAGCAGCCTTCTTATTATTATTTTGCTCTGTTCGAGTGCAACATTATTTAACAGGTGAGGCACAAAATTTCTAGCCTAGAATTTAAGAAGTCGTCTACAGGATAATCACTTGAGCACAATGTGTCTAGTAAAGCAGCTGAAACTTTTAGTATAAAAAGCCTTCCTCTGATATTTTGGTATTATGCATATTCGTGGAAAAAAAAGACAAAAAATTAAATGTATTTTCAATACAAAGAATTTTTACTGCCATTAACGGAGCCATAAAAATACCACTCTATTCCCAGCATCAGTTCATTTAATTTCATTTTGAAATTTAACGCCTTTTTGGTGGCTCTGTTACTATTTTATCAATGAACTATACGTACATAATTCTTGAACACACTGTGATGAAGCCTTTTTTTCCCCTTATTAAATACTTTATACTTAAGAAATTATTCTAGCGATGACAATGTCGGAGCTCCTGTGCAGTGACCTGACGTATTCAGATATTAAGCTTCTTCGTCGAAAGTCAAGAATTAAAACATGAATTGTTACCCATGTAACTCGAAACAGGGATTGGATATGCATCATGGCCGACTGTCCTTGGCAGAGAATTAATTGATATTGACGGAGTTGTGTAAAACGATTCTGACGGCATGAAATGTGTGCCTGCGTCTTTAGTAACATTCAGATCCCATTACTTATAACTGGCGAGTTGTCACGTGTCGAACGGCAATAAACGTAGATAAGGAACGATTGCGTTCACAGAGCGATGGAAGTTAAAGGGAAGTGTTAGAGGAGTTCCATGGCATGAAGGGTAGGTCGACAACAAAGGAGAGCTTTATAGTTGAGCAGCATTTAAAGTTAGTGATGAAATTGTGTTGGATGAGACAGTGGCTGGTAATAGAAACAAGTAAATAATGAAAGTGGAATGGGCGTCTGAAGTCATAATAGTGAGCAAGTTAAGCACAGCAGTATTGCATTTTGTAATAAAAGCACCACATTTCGTTCATCTGTAGCCTAAAGTATTAATTCAAGAAAAGGTGGATATGCAGCCATCATGATTTCCAATGTCACCCTTGGCATCCATTTCCAGTTCGTTTGAGAAGTATGGCTGTACTATTACAAAGACAGAAACTTTGGCGTAGATTAAGAATCCAAATCCCGTAGGGGTGTAGTGCCGTCAGTGGACCTCATGCGGTGCACTGTAGCCATAAGGTTCTTTGCAGCGTGCCTTCGACCCCTAGCAGCAACCACTTTCGTCCCTTTTACTGTACCTCCTTTCATATTCTCTTTCTTCATCTTGCTTTCCAACCTCTCCTAACACTTGATTCATAGTGTAACTGCGAGTTATATCTCCTGTTACACCTCTCCAGCCTCTTACTGTCAATTTCCATTCCAGCGCTGAATGACCTCATAGGTCCCAATGCTTGGCCTTTGGCTTAAATTCTATATTCAACTCAACTCATTAAGAATCTAGAGCAGGTAGCTTGCATTTATGACCGCCTTCTTGAAAATGATGGCCATCGTGAATTTTCAGACTTACATTATATATATATATATATATATATATATATATATATATATATATATATATATATATATAAGAGGTTCAAGAGGTCCATTGATACTAAAGATGAAGGCCAAGATTTATTATAAAAACGTTTCGCACATCAACTTTGTGCATCTTCAGTCTGTAAAAAGAGAAATGCAATATATTAAAAACTAAAAATAAAAAACAGGATTGCACAATAGTATTTCATTAAAATGCAACTAAAATATAAATATGTTAAAAAGACAAAAGGGGGAGAAGAAGAACCACTGAGGTACCAACCGACTAGAATGGAAGGAAAGCAAGGAATGATTTTTGAGAGAGCCAGGTCCAAGACGTTGACTATGCCAGATGTAGAGGTGAAGCCGAGGTGTTGTTATTCAATGGGGGAACCAGCCTTTTAATAATTAAAGATTCCAAGGTAGTTAGGTGGTCCGGGTCTTTAGTATAACCTATTATCGAGAAGTGCTGTTTTGATAACATTTATTTTGCATTTGGTGGCATGATTCTTGATACTAGAAAATTCAGCACTTCTCGATAATAGGTTATACTAAAGACCCGGACCACCTAACTACCTTGGAATCTTTAATTATTAAAAGGCTGATTCCCCCATTGAATAACAACACCTCGGCTTCACCTCTACATCTGGCATAGTCAACGTCTTGGACCTGGCTCTCTCAAAAATCATTCCTTGCTTTCCTTCCATTCTAGTCGGTTGGTACCTCAGTGGTTCTTCTTCTCTAACTACTATTTATATTTTATTGCATTTTAATGAATACTATTTGTGAATCCTGTTTTTTATTTTTAGTTTTTAATATATGCATTTCTCTTTTTACAGACTGAAGATGCACAAAGTTGATGTGCGAAACGTTTTTATAATAAATCTTGGCCTTCATCTTTAGTATCAATGGACCTCTTGAACCTCTTATATATATATATATATATATATATATATATATATATATATATATATATATATATATATATATATATACGGCAGCTGCTAGGAGAAATGTCTGATTCATAAATCTAATTCTTTATACCCTCCGTATCATATTAAATCCATCACTCGTACTGAAAACAATTATTCGAAAACGTTGATGCTAGCATTCATTGTGAAACTTATGATGGGCCGTTTGCATTTTTTTTTTTTTTTTTTTTTTTTTTTTTATAAAATAGTACCATAATATGGTGTTTCTTCACCAAATGCAAAATTCTCTTTTAGCAGAACTTGGCCCTATTAGGAAGGCTGACGGCACAGTAGGTCGACATTAACCCCTATGCCTAATTTTAACTTGTGCCAAAAAAAATGTTAATGGTACAGAATGCTTATTGAAGGATTGGTATGCTCAAAATGTTGAGTCAAGTAGGTTGATCATCTTGTTGCCCTTTCAGGAATTTTCCTTTTTACTGTGCCTGTGGTTTTTAAATAGAGGGGAAGAGTGATTTCGTGTTTCGGGGTGACTTCCTTCGACCTACCTCGGAATTAATATATGTTAACCGAAGGGGAATTTTTTAGTTGATAATAATTACGTCCTCTCGTGGATTCGAACCAGCGCACAAAGGAGAAAACAGTACTTCAGTGACACCTAAACCGACCAGTTGGCTTGGCCGGAATTAATATATTTTCAACATATATGAAAATATATTAATTCCGAGGTAGAGCGAATTGTATATTAAAGGAGTTTTATAGATTAATGCATGTATGTGTATCACGGTGATGGGATAAAAATTTACACACACACACACACACATATATCTATCTATCTATCTATCTATCTATCTCTATATATATATATATATATATATATATATATATATATATATATATATATATATATATATATATATATATATATATATATATATATAATATTCGTAAGAAGGCTGGCGTGATAGTTTGAGAGTTAAACTGGTGAAGTTATCTGGGCTGAAATTCTGGCCTAATCTTGAATTTTACTTTGAAATGAAGACAGGCTTCATCAGGAAAATATAATTATGTTCTTCACTACAGTTGCCTGTTCCTGACACACAATCTCTGCGGTGAAATTCAGAATTTATCCTCTGGTAGTCGTTTAACGATATGGTCGCGCCGGTCGGAATTCTCCGATGTTTCTTGACTAAATTACTTCTCAGTCGTTTGGTTAATTAAACTATTTATTCGGTTAAGTATTGATATGCTTGATTAATAGATTAAACTGCCTATTCATTTGTTTTGGTTAGTTAAAACATTTTTTGTTGTACACGTATTATTCTTTGAGAACATTACATCAAAATATATGCGTACAAATTCAGAATTTTTGTCCCCTTCACCAATGAGCCATTTTCCATACTGGGGGTGGATTCCCCGCCACGCTTATCGCTTCACAATTAAATGAGAAGTGAAGCTCGTGTTTAAAAGACTTACTTAGTATCAGCTGCCTTATGTATTTACCCAGAAGGCTCATCACCAGCTGGCCAACCTAAGCCCACTACTCACTTTAAGCCAATTAGCTGTCTTCTGCGCTGTCTCGCACTTCCTGGGTATTAATGCCCTTCCGTTCCTACACCTCATTGACACCATTGAACCACTGGGTTCTCTCTCAGTAACCCAAAACTTATCAATAGCCCGTTTCCTCACAACAAACCCTTGATCCACACACATCCTTTTCGTGACCTAAACTACACCGCTATTCCGCTATTATTTATTCCTTTATTTGTCTTACTCTCTGGATCGCAGCTTCCAATGAACTTCCCCACTCACATGATGTAATGTTATGCAGCATTATCTTTTCATACACTCTCTCTCTCTCTCTCTCTCTCTCTCTCTCTCTCTCTCTCTCTCTCTCTCTCTCTCTCTCTCTCTCTCTCTCTCCTGAACCCTGATGAGGTGTAGAAACACATATGAAAGCGCTTGGTTCAAGTAATTTCTTTTCGCCCTTCTCCTGTCTGTATGCATATATATATATATATATATATATATATATATATATATATAGATATATATATATATATATATATACACACATACACGACTGCATAAAGTATAGCAAGTTCTACCGATTGACCCTCACGGACACGCGTTATATATATATATATATATATATATATATATATATTATATATATATATATATATATATATATATATATATATTATGTATACGTAATTATACATTTATTATTTAGTGTCGTATTTATGTACTTATACTCATATTAGCTTCTTTATTTTATTTAAATGTATTTACTGTTTTTTTTTGTGATAAAAGGTGGTACGCATATGTTGTAAGTCATGGACCCCTTGTCCTCCCTTTTCCTTCCTATAACAGGTCTGATTAAGAGAATTAATTTCCTCTTCTCTTATTGATTAAGAGATCATGATTAATTACTTATTAATTACTTAGGTGTGCAGTCTGGCTACTGTTTTTATTTATTTATTTATATATTTACTTGATTAGTGATTCCTTCTCGCATTGTGTATTGGGTAATAAAAGTTACCCTGATTTTGTTTTTATACGGTAAAAGATTAATATTTATTCGTAGATAGATTAATAATGGCAGTAACTGGAGAACATTTTAGAACTGCCTATATTTTAAGGAATGAATATAATGATAGTTAAACACTCCAACCCGGGTGCAATTACATTCAGGAGGTATATTTAAGGAAACTTCAAGCAATCGATCGACGCGGTCGTCTTTTTGGCACTGGTGTTTTTTCCAGTGGAGGGAAGGGGTCCGTTCAGTCTGCAGTGACACAGATGGCGCTTTTTAAAGTCTCATTCATCCGTTCTTTTGGCATTTGCAAAACTTCTTTTTAGAAAATGCCGTGGGCTTTAATGGTCACATTCCCAAGAGTAAGAATAAAGTAATGGAATTGTATATAAAGGATTCAGACTGAATACCAGAATGTCTTAGCTTTTCTTTAACGCGATAAAAACAATATTATTTCATGGTACAATAGACACGTAAAACTGCTGAAAGCAAAGCCCTATCATTCTCCGTTCATTCTTTGATTCTAAGCATATTCGAACTCTTTAAAAGGATCTGCTGGATAATGAATCACTTTGGCGATGCTGAATGAATGCGATTATTAGTCATTAAGTATTTTACTCACATCTGGATATTTCAGTTGCATAGAAAGCGAATGTATTCCTCCAAGGGCCATAAACTAAAATAGACACTAAAATAGACTAGCAATACAAAATAGGATTCTCGTAAAAATCCATAAAAAAAATATAGGGCAATAGACAGAACAGCAAACGAATTATATTTAAGGAAACTTAAAGCAATCGGTGCTGTCGTCATTTTACCACTGATTTTTTGCCCTGGTGGTAAGGGGTTTGTTCAGTCTACAGTGACACAGATGGCGCTTTCTAATACTCGTTTATCCGTTCTTGAAATATTTTTTGGCAGTTGCAAAACTTCCTTCTAGAAAATGCCGAAGTCTATGATGGTCAAATCCTCAAGATTAGGAGTAAAGCATTAGAATTGTAAATAATTGTTTATACGGCGCAATTATAACTCAGTTACTATCATTTTGTATTTAAATTTATTGCCATCACACAGACGATAGTGACTATCTATTGATGAGTATCTATTGATAAAACTGATTGAAAATAATAAGAGAAATAAACACGCAGATACATAACCTCCTTTCAGCTTCCTTGTTATGGAGTAGAAAAAAGTTATGTAGAGCTTAATCCCTTTGGTTATATACCACGTTGATGAAAACAAAAAGGAAATGGCGCCGAAAGACCTTGACATCCGTTTTACTGGCAATTGAAACCAAATCTGTCGTTGCTCGAGGGAAATCCTGAATTGATTGAGATTTGCTAGCTTTTTTAATAAGAGCCAGCGCTTCTTTTTTGAGACAACAAAACACAGACAAACGAGTTTTTGAGAGTATTTTCATTTTTGCTTTTTGATTAATGACGCCTTTTGCCGTGTTCATGTACAAAGTTTTGGTTTTGAAGTTGAATCTCGATAATCATCTTCACTTTCATTTTTGTCTAATATCTTTTCTTTTCAAGCATATTGGTTTACGTTTTCCCTTGAATTTATGTATATATATTTTTTTCACCTGACTGCAAAGACTACACGGTGACTCATTCTGCGCTTGTGTTGCCATGGGAATTTTGTTCTGAATTCGTAGTTTTTATTAAGTAGCATCTTTCCATATCTATTGCTGACTCAGGATCTTCAGCTTCTATAATAAATTTAGTTATTCATTGGTACTAGATGGTTTATTCATTGTTCAGTAGCCTTTCATTCCATTTATATTTTTTGTTTTCATTGGATCTGTAGTTTTATCTGATAGATTTAAATTTTATTCTTTTACGTTTAGATTTAAATTTTATTCTTTAATGTTGTTCCTTTTCCTGTCCATGACACTTTGAAGAATAAGATAAGTTTTCCTATTTTTCATCACAATTTTTGGGAAGTTCATTTTGGGAAGGCAGTGTTTCAGCGAGTCTGCATTATTTATTTCTTACTGAAATGTTTCTTGTACAGTAGAGGGAGGGTCTTTATGACCTTAAAATTTTGGTGATAGAGGAAGATGGAAAAGGTGAATACATTATTAGGGTGGAAAAATGTTAATATAATTAATATTTACTATTAGAATTGCGAGCGACCACATAAGGAGCATTGATTTTCGTAATAGTAAATTACAGTCAGTCGAGAAAACTGCCACTATTATATTCAGTCTAGCAGATTTCTCTACCGTTTCCTAAACCTTAATATGTAAACAAACCTTAAATTTCTCTCCCTCATTCGATATGGTATAATGATGACGATAATTTTATTCACGGAATAATTTTTCTATTTCATTTAATAACATGGTAACTATTCATTTGAGAAATATCTGTTATGCCCTTTCTTCACCTTTTTAATCTTGACGGTGGCTATGTCTATCTTCCTGTCTGTTTGTGTACAAGAAGTCTCGAAATATTATCCCGAGTATTTCATCGAAATGTTTTTGATGCATGCAGAGTTTGAAAGAAGAGTTGATTTTATTTTGAAAGGGTTCCGGGTAAAAATGATTATAATTTTTTATTTTCATTTTACAATGGCGGAGAGATGCTCATTTCGTATGCTGTCTCTTTTCTCTTGCTTCTTTGATTACTCTTATTTTCTGTTGTTTAATTCGGTTTAATCTGGAATATTGAAAAAAAAAAGTATATCTTAGTTTTACCAGACCATTGAGCTGACGAACAGCTCTCCTAGGGCTGGCGCAAAGGATTAGATATTTTTACGGGGCTAGGAACCAATTAGCAATGGGACCTACAGCTTATTGTGGGATCCGAACCACACTATATCGAGAAATGAATTTCAATCACTAGAAATAAATTCCTCTGATTCCGCGTTGGCCGAGCCGGGATTCGAACTTCGGACCACCAGATTGGCAGCCGAGCGCGAAAACCACTCGTCCAGCGTGGAACTTGGAATAGTGAAGTATTTCTACTTGGCATTATGTGTAAGGATGAGTTAACTGTCCAAGGAGACCCAGGGAAGGACGTAAGCTTTACTGGTAATTTTGTTATAAGTAGCGCATTAATTAAGGTAATTCAGGTTGGTTCACCGTGAAATTTCGTTCACACCTGTAATGCCTACGCCATTTCAACTTCGCCGAGCATTTCAAGTTTGTCTTATCTGCATTTAAACTGTTATTTTGGTAATGATCACAGTCACCTCTGTCTATAACACAGCATGCTTCCGGCTGCAAATGTTGGAATGGAATGGAATGTAAAATCTAGGCCAAAAGCCAACCGCTGCGACCTAGGAAGTCATGTAGCACCAGTGGTGGAACTAGGTCATTATGGGCCCTGGTGCAAATTATTTGAGTGGGCCTCTATCATGAAAAGCAAAATTAATTGCTATTACTTGATTTGCCAGTAACTAATGCTCCTAAATAAATCAAAACAGACACATTTATATATATATATTTATATGATTTATGGGTGTGTGTATATATACCTGTATACATGCATCTATGTTGTATAAACACACACACACACATATATATATATATAATATATATTATATATATATATATATATATATATATATGTGTGTGTGTGTGTGTGTGTGTGTGTGTGTGTGTGTGTGTGTTATCATTATTACAACTATTATTAGTATTGTTATCATTATTGTTAACCATATTTATAAATATATTACCAAATCAAACTACCGTTGCACTACGAGACAATTTTTGGGAGAGTGTGGTAACGAAGATGGAAGAAAGAGAATATGAACGGAGGTGGTGTAAAAGGAATGAAAGGAGTTGCAGCTATTGACTGAAGGACGCTGCCAAGATACACCATTGGTGATCTGGTCATTAAAAAGAACTAATATTGGCTTTGGTCGCTACTAACGTGCGTGCCCACGAAGGAATACCAGACGCAAGTTCCTTTTAATACACCCACGGCGTCAATGATCCTGGTAGTCACGATGCCAGATAATTATTAATTATTCATTCATTTAATACACCCAGAGTATATTTGAATATTTGAAGGACCTTGACTAGACAGGACAATTGTTCTTCACCACAGCTGGTCTCTCGGTAAGTGAAGTTAAGCAACCTCCAGTGTGGCTAGAACTGGCGTGGATCTCCAATTAAAAAAAAAAATATCCAGATAGCTCTTCTTTCTTAAGCTCCAATTGAATAAGCTTCGTTCAGTATCGTTTTTTTTTTCAACATTGAACAGTTTCATGTCCTTAACAAAAATAAGAGTAACATTGCTCTCAACTTTAAAGAGAGAACTTTGTTTACAACAAAGAAAAATATTTTTTCATAATAGGAAAAAATGCTACATTTAGAATTTAGGAAGTTTAAGTGTTTTTTAGAAAAAAAAACAGAGAAAATGTTATTCACAAAATGAAAATAAATTTAAACAAGGTAGAATATTGTATTATGAAAAAAAGACAAGAAAGACAAGAAACTATGGCGAAAGTAGAATATTAATTACCTGCTTAGATACGGGAGAATTTTTCTTTCAGGAAAAATAACTCTATTAACACAGACTAAACCATGTTGAGAATATCTTCCAGGTTTTATAACCCACATTAAGTGGGCTGGATACAGACAGCCCACGGACACCTCCATCCAGCTGTGTCCTTGGTCTAGTGAAAGTAGGCCTAAGCGAGGTACTTGGTCATTGAACCGGGGCCTTCTATTAATCTTGTTCCCCAGCATTTACGTACCTCACCGCAGTAACAGTGTTGCTGTAATAGCTGTAAACTATATCTAATTGCATAAATTTTATAATTTGTAATTCATGGTGGTAAAAGATAAAATGTTTATATTAAGGTACATAATCAAGTATGATTTATGCTCTTACACTTTGTTGCAACATTTTTATAGAACTTTTTAAAGTGGAATTGTTAAACGTAAATGTTTGATTACCAGCAAGTTAGATGGAGATTTTGTTTTCCCTCCGTGTGTGCCAGTTTTGTGTTTTTATTAGCCCGATACCTCAAGAACGGTTGAACGAATGTTGATGACTGGGTGAAAACATTTATTTTGTGACTCCTACGGTAGGCTGATTTTCGTTGTTTTGATGAAGTTTATCACCATGGAATCCATGTTGCACATTATTCATTGAGAACTTCTATCATCATTCAAAACAAGAAAGAATGTAGAGGATAATTTTATAATGGACTGTTAGCAATTTATTCTTGCATTATGTTCTCAAGAGTAGGTGTGCTCTCTGAATAATTAAATAAGTAATATATAATTAAGTGCATGCGGACAGAGAAAAGGACATATGCTTAAGGACCAGGGTGTTCCTTCAAGACTTTATTAGATAAGATTGCATGATTCCTTGCCCCATTGACATTGCCGTACATAATGAAATGCCAAATGGATTCGTAGAATTATGCAAACTCTACCATACCTATTAAGAACTTACATTTGACTGCGCGTAAAAAATAGAATTACTTTCCGATACTTCAATTGCGGTATCTCTCTGTTTACTCATACAGAAAATACCTAGAAAAGCTGCGAGGGGCTTGTATGAAATTGCGCTGAAACATGACATAGTTGATCTGAACTACATAGTTGATTTGGTGTTGCAATGTACCCAGATGCGGATCCAGTATATTTATACTTTTGTGGCTAATATGCTTTAGCCAAATCCTTTCTGGTTGCAGAAGAGAACATGAAT
>NC_087202.1:75963692-75971192 GCF_015104395.2 Macrobrachium nipponense | reverse complement strand
GAAAAAGAGAGGGAAAAAAATGGATAAGTATCAAGATCTGAAAATAGAAATAAGAAGGAATATGGGATATGCCAGTGGAAATCGTACCCATAATCATAGGAGCACTAGGCACGATCCCAAGATCCCATGAAAAGGAATCTGAAAAAACTAGAGGCTGAAGTAGCTCCGGGCCTCATGCAGAAGAGTGTGGGATCCTAGAAACGGCACACATAGGAAGAAAAGTGATGGACTCCTAAGGAGGCAGGATGCAACCCGGAACCCCCACAACTTATAAATACCCATCCAGTCGAATTGGAGGACTGTGATAGAGCAAAAAAAAAAAAAAAAAAAAACAAAAAAAAAAAAAATAATGATTATACTTGTCTCCTAATTATTGATTCTGGAGGGGATGTAGAAACCTCCTCCACCTTGGTAGCCGCCCTGTCTGCATTATTAACTCGACTTCATGTTTTTCTGTTCTGAAGTTTCAGAAGTCGTGGTTAAATAATAAAGATCAACCTTCTGCTGGCATTGTTAGTCAGTTTGCATCTTATGCTTGAAATAATTCATAATATATATATATATATATATATATATGTATAATATATATATATATAAGATATATATATATATATACATATACGTAAATACATATGTATATATATATATATATATATATATATATATATATATATATAGTGTGTGTGTGTGAGTGTATGCCAACGTTTCACGACAGTTGCTCTCGTTGCATTTCATTTTCAAGCAACTGTAGTGAACGTTGGCATAATAAATGAGAGCAATAAGGTGCCCTCCTCCCCTCGCCTTCGAGATTGTATCCTGAGTTGAGAATCACCCTAATTGGATATATATATATATATATATATATATATATATATATATATATATAATATATATTATATATATCAAAGAATCTGAAGGAAGACCACCTTTACAGGAAAGATCTTGTAGATAAGAAAGGTTCTTGTTAGTATGCAATGAATATATTTACACGTACACATTATGTACTTATGTACATATGCGTATATCATACATTTATGGCCTCTAGAGGAAACGGTATCTTAATAAGTCCTGATGGATAAAGGTAGTAAGCCAAAAGGAATCTATGGACCTAGCAAACGTTGCCCTGGGCTGCACCACTAATCCACGTCGTCCCAGTTTTGCTTGATAGCACGTTGTATATTGGAAATGAATCACCTTAAATAACCAAAGTATAATTTTATAAGACAAGGCTAAGGTATTTTGCAAAATCTGAAAATTTATAGCTTCATCAAGTAAGTTGCGTCACATACGCAGGGCATCAATTTTATTATTTATTTATTTACACACCTCTAGGTGCTTTGCGTTTCCATTCTCAAAGGGAGCACCTGTGCCCTATTCAGAAATTGATTCGACAGTCTGAGATCTTATGGACATATTCTATTCCTTTTGAAGCCCCTGGAACCTCTTTGTATCAGAGAAGTGTAAGACCCTTTGTCTTCGGTTTCAGATCTGTATTTCCGACGGGGTTCAACAGTTCCTTGGCTTAGGAGTTGTGCTTGGAATCTGTCTCTCTCCTCTCGGTGGATATGCAGACCACAATCAACTCACTATAAATATAAATACTATAGAATATTATATTTCTTATTATATATAAATATAGATTATATAATTTATTTATATATATTAAATATCTATATATAATCTATAATAATAAATTGTAGATATATATAATATATAATAATATAGATAATACATACACACACACACACACACACAATATATATATATATATATATATATATATATATATATATATATATATATATATATATATTTTTTTTTTTCCTTCGAAGGCATTTGTAGCTGCTGTTGTAGAAGATTCTTCATGCGATGTTCGTTCGGGATTTTATCAATAAATTTTAATATGGCATAATTTTCGACCTCTTTCCCTGTTGAGCCTAATCGCCATGTTAGGTAACACAGCTTCTATCGCATGCACAGACGCTCGAACAAAACATAAAAAATTACACACAACTCACACTCAAATATATATATATATATGTATGTATATATATATATATATATATATATATATATATATATATATATATATATATAATATATTTGAAATATTGCAAGCAGCATTTTTGTAACTATGTATAGTAACAGATCCCATTCACCATAAAACAATATTTATTTACTTGTCCATACCTCTGTTCATTCCAACCCTCGTGTCTGCTGGGGTAAACAAATGCCTTTCGAGAATTCAATTAAGAGAACAAAAGTGACAAAATATATTGTTGTTTCAACATCACGCAGTCTCCATAGGAATCCATACGACAGCGTTTAACTCTTCTGTTTGATTTTCCCCTATATAATTCTTGGCTTTTGTCTTTTTTATATTTCTTTTTCATTTGGCGTTCATTCTTATCTGGATTTCATTACAGGACATCAATTATATATATATATATATATATATATATATATATATATATATATATATTATGCATACATACTATATATATATATATATATATATATATATAGTACGTATAATATATATATATATATATATATATATATATATATATATATATACGTATATATATACGTATAGTATATATGTATATATATATATAATATATATATATATATATATATATATATATATATATATATATATATATATATATATATATAGAGAGAGAGAGAGAGAGAGAGAGAGAGAGAGAGAGAGAGAGAGAGAGAAAGAATGTCGTAAGAAGCTAAGTTGTTTTATTACGTAACATTCAATTCAAATACGTGCTATTGGACGAGAGAGAGAGAGAGAGAGAGAGAGAGAGAGAATGTCGTAAGAAGCTAAGTTGTTTTATTACGTAATATTCAATTTAAATATGTGCTATTGGACGAGAGAGAGAGAGAGAGAGAGAGAGAGAGAGAGAGAGAGAGAGAGAGAGACTATAGTGTGACACGTAGATTGTTTATGGAGAGAGCAAGAGGGAAAATCTTTCTGAAAAAGTTGGTGACGTTTTGTATTTTTGGGGAACATTTTTCGATGGTCCTTCAAAAATAGGCATCCGAACCGTACCTTTCCTCGTGAAGTTTTTTAGTTTAAAAAAAAAAAAGATCCCGTCGTTATGGCGGCTTGAAGAAAAAAAGAAATTTATTTTCTCCGTGAATTTTAAGCAGAGGAGGTTTTAAAGGAGTGTGACGTGGTCGAAATGAAGCCATTTATTTGAATTCATTTATTTTTTCATTATTTTTTATATTTTCTTGATTTCTTAAAAGCAATAAGGTTTTTTCGCAGTTTGTCTTCTTCTTCTTCTTCTTCTTCTTCTTCTTCTTCTTCTTCTTCTTAGTATTATTATTATTATTATTATTATTATTATTATTATTATTATTATTATTATTATTATTATTTATTATAAAAAATTACTCTTAGGTTCATGATCTTTAAATTGGGAAACTAAGCCACTTCTAAGTATATGTACAGATATTGAAAGATAAATCTGTACTGAGAGCTTTCTTTACAGATTTGTCATTTGTCTCTCCATTATTATTATATTATTATTATTATATTATTATTATTATTATTATTATTATTATTATTAATCAGTACATTGTAGGCGTTACTTAAGGTTCTGTACAGAATCCATTCGGCCTCTAGCTTCAGCCCCTTTCGTTCCTTTGACTGTACCTCCGTTTATATTCTTTCTTCCGTCTTACTTTCCACCCTCTCCTAGCAATTATTCCATATGGCAGGTGTGAAGTTTTACTCCTGTTACACCTTTCAAACTCTTTGACCTTCCAGCGCCGAATGACCTCATAGGTACCAGCGGTTGGGCTTTGGCCAAAATTACGTATTCCATGCCGTTCCGACAGGCCGTTCAATTGGCACCAGAGCCAGTTTGTGAATTTAGAAAAAGCTCAAAGCGGTAAGATGAGTAAATGAAAGCGCAGATGAAATTAACGATTTTAACTTTGAATAAGTTCAACAGATTCAAGATTAATGATCAGTGATGTCCCTTATGTCACTGCACCTTCGCCCACTATTACCATGAAATAAATAAATAAAGAAATAAATAAAAAAACACGAGTTGACCAAAATAAGCTTCAATTATTTTTTCTTATTTGTAATTCAACTCCTTTTCTGATGCACCCAACTCAACAGATTACGATTTGGTCAACAGTTTGATTCTAATTAATATTTAGCATTAAAAAAAAACAGTTCTTTAGATACCTTAGTTGTTTATCCGATTAAATAAAGTGATATTAAAAGTTTTGGCTGAATTATCAGAGTTGTTCTCCCATCACCTTCAAAATCATCGATTAGGATGACTTATTAAAAAGATGAACAGACACATCTTCATTAATATTAGTAATACAAGAAGTAATGATTACCTGGCAAGCAAAAAATAAAGAGCTTTGTTTACAACAACAAAAGTCCAAAATAGTCTCGATGTAATGGAATTCAAAACAGGTAGCGCTGCATTCACTGTTCTCCCCTTTTGTATAATTACATATCTTACTAATAAGTGGCTTAATGAAGCTTCCTTTTGTAAACGGAAAGGGACGCCAGTAGGGAAACGGGTAGAATAGAGGGACCAATCTCTCTCTCTCTCTCTCTCTCTCTCTCTCTCTCTCTCTCTCTCGTCTCAACTCTAAATATATATATATATATAATATATATATATATATATATAGTATATATATATATATATAACATACATAACATACATACAACATACTATATATATATATATGTATACTTTTACAGACTCATAACATCATACTATCGGATTTTTACATAATACACACACGCTCACACACAAATATACAGACACACACATATATGTATATATAAATTGTATGTCAATCCTCAGTCCATACAGTTATAGCAATAACTTGAGAATGGACACGCCGGTGTTCTCCAGTTTTCAAAAATAGTATTTGCAGGCTCAGGAAACTGATGTCCCATTATTTCAAGAATGAACAGACAGTTTTATTGAATACTGAAAACTGCGGCGCAAGCTTTAAAGAATAGAATGCCTTATTGAGGCAGAAAAAAAGTCAAAGACAAGAAGTTGTAATGCTCAATACATAATTTAAGTATGCAATTATATGATGATAAATAAAAATCTAAGTAAACAAATAAAAATTGTGGTGGTAATTTACTGCCTCGAATTTTCAAACTGTTAAATCGAGTTCATTTTTTAATATTTATGTAAGCGGCTTTATACAGCAGTGACATCTAAAGAAGCAAAGACAGCTAAGGTCGGTAACGAGTCTGGCAAATACGCCTACGTTTCCGTAGACGTCATTTTGCTACTACGAAATACAAAAGGCCTTTGAAATTCAACCTTTTGCCATGACAGAGATCTTTGCATTTTATCCGCTTAGGCCGCTCGGAGCGATAGAAGTACACTTCTCTCCCAACACAGTATTGATAGTCGAGAGGCCTAACCATCAAGCATCGAAAATAATCCGTTGAAGATGACGTCAGTGCTATCATTAGTGTTGGATTTTCGCCCTCTCTTCTTCTTCTTCTTCTTCTTTCTTCTTCTTCTTCTTCTTCTTCTTTCTTTCTTCTTTCTTCCTTTTTTTTTTTTTTTTTTTTTTTTTTTTTTTTTTTTTTTTTTTTTTTTTTTTTTTTTTTTTTTTTTTTTTTTTTTTTGAGGTAACCTCTTTCTATGAGATTGTTCGGCTCGGAATAGTAGGCTCAAAGGAATGTCTGCTTTTGTAATCTTATTGAACATTCCCCGTTACCATTGCGTTGCGTATTGTACATTTCTTGTTTCTTTGTGGAATAAACCCCAAATGGCGTCAACTTTTGTTGAGAGTTTTCCCCAGTTGAAAATTCATTTTCTTAAACAACTACAACCACGCCTGCTACTGATTACAATGTGCCTAGATTGCTATGGAAGAAGGCAAATTGAGCATTAATAATCGGAGCCTATTTCGACAAAATTTATTTGTGGAACACCCTTTCTACAGTTACGAATGTCGTTACTGCTGTTATTAAAACTTTGACTCAGAATGTGAATTTAAACTTTAACGTTTAAGACATGATGCCACTACGACATTACGGTACTTGATAGAACTATCAGCAAATCTCAGCTTGCTCTTTGAATATTATTCTTTTGGTTACCATTTGAAGATTGTCAATTAAAATGTATAATTTATGATTTATGGCTTATCCATGTATTTCCTTAATTCCTGTTGATGTGTTATTCACACCTTTGGTACAGCAGTGAAGACTTCATCATATGCGTTCATCGCACATATAATGAAGCCTATTCCGGGGAAGCTGTTCCTGGAACAAGTAATATTATCCTCCATCAAAGACGTCAGTCAGTATAGCTTATAATAACGCGTCTTTGTAATTATTCCGCTCATTAGGAGGTCGGCAGGTACTGTTCATTCGCAGAATAAAGGTTCTAACTCACGATGAAGACGCAGTAATTGTCATGACGCTGGGAAATATGAAGGAAAATTGAATTTTACACGTGCGAACGCAAAATTAATACGACTACACGTTAGGAAATTATGTATTTCGGGCTTACCAGATAGACAGACAAACAGTAAAGCTTATTTACACTTAGTATTTTATCAGTTAGAAAGCTATATTGATTATTAGATTAATGACAGATGACTCCGTCGTTGAGAAATCACTCTCTAAAAAAGTCAAAATGAAGTGAAGGGGCATATCTTTGGATATCTGGGTATGGCGATAGTGACCTCAGCCAAAGACGCGTTTTATAAGCTTTCAGTAATCCCCAAACACTCACACAACCATATATATATATATAATATATATATATATATAATATATATATATATATATATATATATACATACATGCACATATACATACATATATACATATATGTGTGTGTATATATATTTAATTTATATACACAAACACATGATATATGTTTATGTCATTCATATATATATATATATATATATATATATATATATATATATATATATATATATATATTAGAGAGATAGAGAGAGATTAGTTTTAAATTAAAGGGACCTCAGTATCCCAGTATTCAGGAAGCATGAACTTGCTTACATCATAGAGATATATTATGGTGCATTATGTAATATTTACTTGAAGTAGTGGGTGCAGTAGAATTTTTTTGCACTTGAATATTCGTCCTTTGTTCTGCAGATCTAGGTTTACTAATGCTGTGAATGTTTTCTTGTTGATTTGTAGAGACAACGTCACTGATTGCCTAATTACTCAACTTAACCAAAAAACAAGAAAGTTTATGTGCTTTCGTCTGTATCTCCGAATAAAAAAATTCCTTTAGATGCTGTATATCCAATGAAGGATGTAAAACTCCAAACTCCTGCGTGCATGGTATTAGTGCAGAGCTCTCTCTCTCTCTCTCTCTCTCTCTCTCTCTCTCTCTCTCTCTCTCTCTCTCTCTCAGTTGTTAGTTCACACACACACACACACACACACACACACACACACACACACACATGTCAATTAAGCCATCTCTTCCA
>NC_087202.1:75931192-75958692 GCF_015104395.2 Macrobrachium nipponense | reverse complement strand
GAGAAGACGTTGCCGATGAGCAAGGAAACGGCCCGTCGACTCAACTAAGTAAATGGAAAGAAACGCGAATACTTTTTCCTTATTCCTGAGAAGATTGCCTGATGAGAAAAAGAAGTATAGACTGATTCAAAGTCTTGATAATAAGATAGTATCTGCTAACAATGCCATTGATATATATATATATATATATATATATATATATAGTATATATATATATATATATATATAATGTATGTATATATATATATATATATATATATATATATATATATATATATATATATATACTCAAACGTTGGAGCTGCAGCTCTCGAAATCAGACTTGTAGGCGTCCAGGGAAAGGCATTGCGATGCAATTGAAGGTTTATTACTAATGCCGACGTTTCACAACAACATTGTTGCATCTTCAAGGCTGGAATACAGCGAGTTGACTCTTAATAATTATTCATAAAAGCATTTAGTTATGTGTTATAATAATGTTTTTATGAATAATCATTTAGAGTCAACTCGCTGTATTTCAGCCTTGAAGATGCAACGATGTAGTTGTGAAACGTCGGCATTAGCAATAAACCTTCAATTGTATCGAATGCCTTTCCCTGGACTCCTACAAGTATATATATATATATATATATATATATATATATATATATATATATATATATATATATATATATATATATATATATATATATACATTAACATAAATAAACATAAACATAAACGAATACCACAGGAAAAATAATAAGCTGAAATTCGTAGCCTATTATTTTTCCTGTGGCTTTCCTTTATATCATGAAGTCACGTACATCTACTGTGATTTTTTCCATTATTGTTGATTTAACCTTGGGAACTTCTTTTAATACACTCACATATTTCTTTCGTATCTTAAATTAATATTTTTAAAAGACTTATATAACAACGTAAAATATGTGTAGAGACGTGGGTATCAATGAGTGAAATATCACGAGTGACCAGCGACGTGACATTTGAAGGAAGGGGTAAGGGACGGAAGGAAAGAAACCGTCGTTGATTGACCCTTTTGCCTTTGTTCGCATTCTTTCATTTTCAATTATTTTTTCCCTTATCATCTCTGATTGCTCTTATATCAGTTTTCTGTTCCTTAATTAACTTATTTTTTTATCAATGGGTTCGTTGCTCTCAGCGACGCCAGTGCTGAGAATTCTTTGGAGCGGTGATAATTTAACACGTCGTAGAAAATTATGTCCATTTTAAATTGCATGACATCGTGTCACTAAAATGCATTTTGGTAATGATGGAATAATAATTTAATTCAGGTGCAATTAGGGCCCAGATGGCTTTTACGACCTTCATGTTTTAAACAAAGGGAAGACATTTTAAGAAATGCAGTGCCTAATAAGGTGACTGGTGATTTAGGAGGACAGAAAATTAGTGCTCACCTCAGGGTGGAAGAAGAGGTGATATGGATTTTGTATAGTATAAGCATTAGCTAGGTAAGTGTTATGCACACTCTAGAAATCACTTCACTGCACTGGTATCTTATCTTTGATTAAATGGCTTAGTGATGACCTGGCCACGTGATTTAATATATATACATACACACATACATATATAATATATAAATAAAGATAAATGCCACGAAGGAAAAATAAACGAAGGAGGTCTGCAAGATCTTTCGACTTTAAAAGTCCTTTACTGAGCAGATACTGACATAAATACGAGAAAAGACAATACAAGAAGGTTCGTATAACTGACAGATAGGGATTATAAAGGGATTAGTACCTAGAATCCGACACACCTGGAAGATAAGAAACCTTCCCAAACAAGCATAAACAATGGGTGCAATTAAAGGTTTAAGATAATCATCTCAGATACAATTTCCAGACAGTTAAAGGATTATAGGTGACAGCTATTCGGAACTTGGTAAACAAAACCATATTCAACAATACATGACAGACATACATTACAACAAAATTTAATAACTCTAAGGCAACTGATTTTTATTTAAGTCAGTAATTATATCTTTGAGGTCATTCTTAAACATGTTACAGATACAAGGGTCTAAATGAAAAAGGCCACGACTAACATTGAAATTACAATGAAAAGTAAGTTGTATGAAAGCAGATTCTAAAAGATTTCGGGATAAGACATCTCTTGACCATGCAATTACTGAACTATCAATCCAATTAATTCGGTGGTTGTTTTCACTTAAATGAATGAATAATGCATTAGATTTTCGCCCAGTTTTTACAGAGTATTTATGCTGGCTTAGCCTTACTTCTAAGCCTTTGCTGGACTGTCCGAGATAGAATGAGGGACAATCCATACATGGAATTTTATATATTATGTTGTTGCTTTCTCTGGGGCCATTTTTTATTAACATTCTTTTTAGTGTGTTATTATAGGAAAAAAACAAGGTTGACATTAAAGCTTTTAACAATGGTTTAATGGCTTCAAATCTGTTAAAATAAGGCAAACTGAGAAATGTTCTTAGAATTTTCTTTCTGTGTGTTATTTTCAGTATAAAACTTTTTGTGGGCTTTATTATAGCAAATGTCTAATATATGCTATCATTCACATATATTAGACATTTGTTATAATAAAGCCCACAAAAAGTTCTATACTGTAAATAACACACAGAAAGAAAATTCTAAGAACATTCTCAGTTTGCCTTATTTTAACAGATTTGAAACCATTAAACCTATTGTTAAAAGCTTTAATGTCAACCTTGTTTTTTCCTATAATAACACACTAAAAGAATGTTAATAAAAAATGGCCCCAGAGAAAGCAACAACATAATATGTAAAATTCCATGTATGGATTGTCCCTCATTCTATCTCGGACAGTCCAGCAAAGGCTTAGAAGTAAGGCTAAGCCAGCATAAATACTCTGTAAAAACTGGGCGAAAATCTAATGCATTATTCATTCATTTAAGTGAAAACAACCACCGAATTAATTGGATTGATAGTTCAGTAATTGCATGGTCAAGAGATGTCTTATCCCGAAATCTTTTAGAATCTGCTTTAATACAACTTACTTTTCATTGTAATTTCAATGTTAGTCGTGGCCTTTTTCATTTAGACCCTTGTATCTGTAACATGTTTAAGAATGACCTCAAAGATATAATTACTGGCTTAAATAAAAATCAGTTGCCTTAGAGTTATTAAACTTTGTTGTAATGTATGTCTGTCATGTATTGTTGAATATGGTTTTGTTTACCAAGTTCCGAATAGCTGTCACCTATAATCCTTTAATTGTCTGGAAATTGTATCTGAGATGATTATCTTAAACCTTTAATTGCACCCATTGTTTATGCTTGTTTGGGAAGGTTTCTTATCTTCCAGGTGTGTCGGATTCTAGGTACTAATCCCTTTATAATCCCTATCTGTCCCAGTTATACGAACCTTTCCTTGTATTTGTCTTTTCTCGTATTTATGCCTCAGTATCTGGCCTCAGTAAAGGACTTTTAAAGTCGAAAGATCTTGCAGACCTCCTTCGTTTATTTTTCCTTCGTGGCATTTATCTTTATTTATTGATTATCACGTTCCTAACTTTCGTGATTCAGTTATACATATATATATATATATATATATATATATATATATATATATATATATATATATATATTATATATATATATATATATATATATATATATATATATATATATATATATATCATATATATATATATATACACATACATACATACATCACGTAAAAGTCATAATACTCGTACAACTCGTGTCTGTCATCTATGTAGCCCATATCCCTGTAGAGGGGATGAGTTGAGGAACTGTTAACCTTCTGGATATCAGCGCGTCTTTTTAGGGTGAGGTTGAATTCCTCACGTTCTTCTCCATCTTTTTCTCTCAACACGGGACATTATAATTATATTTTTGTAATTTTTTTTTATTTTCTTTTTAAAGTACTTTTTCACTTTTATAGGAATCTGACGTAAATTTTTTCTTTTCTTTTTTTTCTTTTTACTTTGCACGTTCATTCTCACCTTCGTTAACTGGTAAGAAAACGAATTATATGTTGGAAGCCAAGGATATTAAAGTGCTTTTCTTTTCATATGCTGTAGAAACAGAGAGAATCGTTTTAATTAAAACAGTCCTTACGTGATATTCCATCTTCCCGATGTAGCACATTATACAGGTATTCTCTTTCATAAACATAGCTGGGTTCTATATGTTACATTTCTCTCTCTCTCTCTCTCTCTCTCGTCCTCTCTCTGTGTGTGTGTGTGTGTGTGTGTGTGTGTGTGTGTGTTTGGCCCGCTAGGTGTGTAATCCGGTTCGTCTTTCAGAGAATTTATTTTCATATATTAGATGGCTGCCATTTACGAAGTGGATTAAAGTTTATAATATATATTTCATTAGTCATCTTGGTGTACATGTTTGCCCTTTGTAATGATTTTGGCGTGAGCAGATAGCTCTTATTGTGGACTACACAGTTCGGCCAAACATAACAAAAAATAACCTAAGGTTATTGCATTGCTGAAGAATAACAATAAAATTTGTATCTGGTTATTACTGATTGAACTCAAATTACACTTTCAAGATGCTTAAATCTCTGTGCTCTTCTGATTAGTATAACGTCACATGTATTCCAAGAAAAAAATGAGGAATTCTGATATTGAGTTCCAGAATTTTATGTGGCTTAGATTGGCTGGCATTCTTCTCAAAGGGTTTTCATTGTATCTATACTTCTGTGTTTCCCGATGTCTGTATGATTCACTCTGTACTTTCGGTCCGAGCGCTAATTTTTTTTTTCTTTAACTGATGTTTTCGTCCCAAGCATAACATCTAATTGCTCTTACGTGATGTTCACAGTCGTGTTTGTTACTGCTCCTGTTGACAAGGAGACCATGGGATGGCCAGCCTAGTAAATTAGCTTAAACCATTTAGTGCAAAGAAAAAGCATTCATTGAACTCAGCATTGCTTATTTCCGATGAGTGAATTTTGGAAAGAAGAGAAATGGAATCAGTTTCGTATGGTGTAACGATAAAGGAATAATCTAATGAATTAAAAAAAGAAAAAATTGGAGAAGAGGCGATGTCACAAACAATGATTAAACGAAGTACTTGGATCTACGTCATTGTAACAGAAGAGGTAGAGGAGGTAAAGAGATATGCCCATGTCATATCAGACTCCGGATGTGCGGTTAAGGATAAAACAAACCGTTTTTAACTGTATTTCAAAAATGTTGAAATTTAAATTTCCTTGCATGGTGTGTCTTTACCTGAGGACATTTGTACTCACCTGGCTCACACCAAAGTGCGTTGACGCTCTTCACACCTGTTCTCCGTGTCGTACTGGAGTTGCCGAGAGGATCAATTACCGGCACTCCGTACCTGGAACGGCGATATCAATTACAGCATCTCCATTCCAGTGGGATGATATATTACCAATAACGCCTTTCATTTGGTTGCGAGGAAGATTCTCGCGCATGAAACGAAATTGATTAGGTATTTTGTGCTAACATTGTACTGCGACTCTCTCTCTCTCTCTCTCTCCACTCTCCTCTCTCTCTCTCTCTCTCTCTCTCTCTCTCTCTCTCATCATATATATATATATATATATCCTATATATATATATAATATATATATATATAGATATCATATATATATATATATATTATGTGGGCCACACTGATGAATGAGAGCATATCTGTTCCTTTATGTAATCATACAGCTCTGTGTACTGTAATGTATTTAATAGGCTTCGATTGGATCTTTTTTTTTTATGTAATGAGGTTCAGCGAGGCGTTTCGGTACATTTGTTTATTTTGCTTCGTAATGCTGACCCGGTAATTGGTTTCGGATTTCAATTCGGATCCGAATGTGCGGGCCCAAGTAATGGCTGGGCTTTTAATTGAAAATTCGCTTTTGCCCGCGTGGGGTACGCGGATATTAAGAGCTCATTGCTGCTCTTTAGGGCATGTTGTGTACATAGATCAACTTTGATATACATTACATAAACATTTGGGTTTGCATTTATGCCGATGTATGTGTGAGTATATGTATATATATATATATATATATATATATTATATATATATATATATATATATATATATATATATATATATATATATATATATATATATGTGTGTGTGTGTGTGTGTGTGTGTATAGTATAATAAATATATATATATATATATATATATCTATATATATAGATATAGATAGATAGATAGATATAGATATATATACATATATATGTATATGTATGTATGTATGTGTATATATATTTTTATATGTGCATGTGTTAGTGTCGCATTTGTACTGCCTTATATTTATTTATGGGGAAATGTAATCCTTGTATGTCAGTGTTACCTAATTGTAAAAACATGAAGTCAGACGCTGACCAGTTGGCTGTATTAAGTCATAAACAACGAACAAATAGTTGAATTACATTGTGAATAATCATGATTATTCTGTTTAGTATATTAGTTTACTGAACTAGGATTAGCTGTATACACGCAGGCCCCTTCCTTTCTCTCTCTCTCTCTCTCTCTCTCTCTTTTTCTCTCTTTGTTTGCCACTTATCATTTTGCCTACGGAAGCAGTTTTTTTTACGACGCAGGAATATGAGATAATTACATTATTGGCCTCCGGTCACTGTCATTAATATAAGTTAAGTTAAGCAAAATCATGAATATTAATTTTTATTTTTAATAATGGAATGAGAAATGCGTATTATTTTGCATAACATACGTTTTCTAATTCATTGATATCTAGAAAATAAGCTCATGGTTGCAATTAACACCGTGTTTAATTGTGATTATTCGTTATCGTTGTGAAATCTTGATTAATTTCCTAATGATGAATTCATACTTTGAAGGAAAGAGAAAGATTGGGTATTTAGAATGTGTATTTTTGTGTATGCGTAGATCGCCATAATATGTTGGTTATTCCTTTAGAAATCAAGTAAAATATTAGTATTAAATGAACTGTAAAGAAAAAGTGAAATGTAGACTTTGCAGAGAAAAGAAAAATCAAACCAGACGACACTCTACCTTTTCAAACTCCACTTCTCCCGCCGGGGTGAGTCTTTGGTGAAGGTTATTGGTTCGTTACCTGGGCGTCTGCTCACCTGAGTGAGAGTGGTTCCACTTGGTGCCAAGGAGACGGAAGTGGCTCGTGGTTAGGTGTGAGTATATTGGTGTAAATAACATTCCTTGCCATGTTATATCAGCAGGGAGCCGTCTCTGGAATTTGGCCCGGAGTGTATCCAAGAAGCATCCTACGCACACACACACACACACACACACAGAGCATTGCGTGGAAGGCTGGCAGGGTGAGAGAAAATTGTGTTCTGTCCCATAGAATAGAGATGTTCAGAAGTTCAGAGGGACAGGGATATATCATTGAGGATTGTGGGAGGGAGACCGAGAATCTTCTTGAAAATTCCAAGAGAAATAATCGTCTTGCAGACGGGAAGAAAGATAGTAATCGTATTTGAATTTTCGTATATCTTCTGTTGCCATTTTAAGTTCATATTACGTTGTTTATTTTCAGATAATTGTCAGTGCACTTCATTCATGATAACAGTTATTTACATAATCAGTCTATTTTCTGCGAGGCACCGGTAATTTAAGAATCACCTTTTATGTGGCCGCCTACAACCTTTTTGGTTTTCTGTAAAATAAAACTATTGAGATGGCTATTTATCTGTCCATCCTCACTTTTTCTGCCGCCCGCAGACCTTAAAAACTACCGAGGCTAGAGGGCTGCAAATTGGTGTGTTGATCAGCCTCCCTCCAATCATCAAACAAACCAAATTGCAGTTCTCTAGCCTCTAGCCTAATTAGTTTTCATTTTATTTTAAGGTTATAGTTAGCCGTGATCGTTCATCGGCTACTGCTATGGGTTTCAACAAAGGCCAACACCAGGCTATGGTTGAAAGTTTCATATACCGCGGCTGAGAGTTTCATACACATTATATCCTGTTTTGAAAACTCGATTGCGCCGAAGAAACTTTGGTGCATTTTTTAGGTGTTTCGTTGTCCTCATTTTGCGATTGCAGGTGCCCTTATTCGTTGTTCTATAAGTGTTCAGCAAATCTATCCCTTAAGTATTCATGTCTCCATTGATTTAGCGATTTTAGAGTAAATATGTTTTAAGGTCTCTGTTTTGAGTCAGTACACATGATAATGTGTTTAAACGTCTAATTATGTATGCTTATTTAACTGTTTATTTTAGTAATTCTTAAACGACTTTTTTACATTTAAAAACTATCCAATGTAAACATTTTAAATGGTTGGGAGAATTATGTTAGATATATAAAAAAACGTGACATACATTAAGGAGATTATGAATGTAGAGTGAAGATATAATTGTGAAACGAATGTTAAACACTGCAGTTACCCTTGAATTTACAATTGAGAATGAGTAGATCCTCAAGTTTTATGTTTCATAAACAGATAGAAACATGTTTCTGTATAAGCTAGTTTCGCTCAACTATATGTGCATTTGTTTATCTTTTCATTTCTTATGCCATTGATGAGGCTAGTTATTTCGTGTAGTTTTATTGAAAATGGATTTTTTTTATACCTACATTTAATTTGGAGTATATATTTGCTAATGATGATAATAATTGATATTATTATTATAGGTTATCAATATTGATACCCGTAGCGGGTATAAATATGGCATTTCTTTTTTTTTTTCTATCAGTTCTCCAATTCGACTGGGTGGTATTTATAGCGTGGGCTTCCGGGTTGCATCCTGTCTCCTTTGGAATCCATCACTTTTCTTACCATGTGAGCTGTTTCTTGGAGCACACTCTTCTGCATGAGTCCTGGAGCTACTTCAGCCTCTAGTTTTTCCAGATTCCTTTCCAGGGATCTTGGGATCGTGCTTAGTGTTCCTATGATTATAATGGGTACAATTTCCACTGGCATATCCCATATCCTTCTTATTTCTCTTTTCAGGTCTTGAAACTTTTTCATTTTTTCCTTCTCTGTCTATTCAACTCTGGTGACCCATGATATTGCGACATCAATGAGTGATACTTTCTTCTTGATTTTGTCAATCAACGTAACATCTTTTATTATTATTATTATTATTATTTTATTAGTTATTATTATTATTACTTATTATTATTATTATTATTATTATTATTATTATTATTATTATTATTATTTACTTATATAATACGATAATTATAATGTGGTAAGGTATTGTTAAAGTACAAAGCTGGGTGACAAGAGATTAGAGGGTATGAATGAAAAATGAAAAGCAGAAGGTCATGCAGTCTGATATAGCTCTCCAATTACCGTCTATTGTGCGTACAGCGCACCATGCAAGGCAGACTGTAAGGGTCCCTCCCCCAAGGGCACAGAACCCATTTTTAGATTATCATAATTGTCGGAACCATTGTTTTAGGGGGAATTATTGGTGAGTTTTTTTTTTCTCTCTTATTCTTTTATTTTTAAGATTTACACAAGTTTTCCTTGCGGGAAGAGAGACAGATTTTTATTTCTTTTACTCTGCTTTTTATTCAGATGCATTGAAAAGGTGTTGAAAATAAAGAAATGTCAGATTCATCAAGCTTGAAATTGATTTTGTGCCAGATTTGTTCAAAAGTATTTCATTCTTTAAAAATTCTCTTTTACTCGGTGAAAGCAATGTCAGACTTTATTCGGAGGAAAATCGCGAAAGATAAATTTATGGAATAGAATATTCACTACTAGCCGTGCATTCAATATATTTTTTTTATTTCTTGCGTCCTAAAAATATCCTGTCTCCCCCCCCTCCCCCCCCCCTCCTCTTTTTTTTTCGTTTCGTGAAAGTGGAAATTAACCTTTGCTTGCTTCTCTTATCTGGAAAATTAGGTTTCCATTTTTTGGGGACCCTCTTCGACATGCAATAATTTCGCCTTGCCCCGTTTTCATTTCATATTTTAATTCGTCTTTTGACATAAACATGTTGCTATTTAACCTGTTACGATGATGATATTCAGATTTCTTGGATGATGTTTCATTAAGATAGTCGATACTTAATGTGTGTGTGTGTGTGTGTGTGTGAGGCAGCAAGTATGGTCGAAGTACATCTCTAAAGAAAGCGCCCCAGTGGCGTGGTCGGTATGGTGTTGGCGTGTCATCTCTGTGGCCGCGCGTTCGATTCTCGGGCATTCCATTGAGGTGTGAGATATGTGTATTTCTGGTGATAGAAGTTCACTCTCGACGTGGTTCGGAAGTCACGTAAAACTGTTGGTCCCGTTGCTGAATAACCACTTGTTCCATGCAACGTAAAATCACCATAAAAACAAACAAACAAACATCTCTAAAGAGTAGGTAAAGAGAATTAGATGAAAGAAAAGCCTGGATGAGTCGTCTTCTCACGACTTACAAAACAACTGGATTATGCTCAAATATTTATTTTACATTCATTAGGTCTCGCGAATATCAGATTCTGTGAAAAATCGTTCAAAAGTTATCTTCTCGCGAATATCAGGTTCTGTGAAAAATCGTTCAGTTGAAGAATTGTTTCTGTGGAAAACATCCCACCAAATTATAAAATGGATCATTCGGCCGTTTAAATAGCGTACTTGTGAAATATGCCGATTTTGACTCATATTTCAAAGGCGAAATTCTCATTCAGTTTGTAAGAGTATCCTTGAAAATAATTGGTTAAGGTCTTCCTCTACTTTGTCTTTTTTATATTTCTAAGAGATGTTTCTCAGTTGAAGTGGTATTTTTCTTTATCACAAAATATCTATAATAGGGATTTTTAAGGTTGATCAGGGTTCATAGGTTGATATGCGTTAATTTTTGTACAGACACTCATATCAGAAAAATTCAGCCTGTTGGTGAGCAGTTGGCAACTGTCCATGAAAAATGGCCACATTTGGACAATTTATTGCAATTCGGCATTATTGAAAGGGCGTAAAAAAGGCCCGAAAAGTGCAGCCTACTGGCAAGCAATTGATAACTATGTATAGGTATGTATATTGCTTGCCAATTGCTTGCCAATAAGCTGCATTTTGCTCAGTTTTGAGGAAAAGTTCGTTAGATAAAGAAAAACACCTCTTCTATTCAAATTTTTTTTTGCCCCCTTCAATATGGCCAAAATTGCAATAAATTGTCCAAATGAGGTCATTTTCCATGTTTAGTGATCAATTGCCAACAGGCTGCATTTTTCTCAGTTTTAAGGAAATGTCCGTTTGACTCCCAAAATTTCACCCAAGGCCTTACTATTCTGCACTTTTTTGCCCCCTGCAATATGACTGATTGCTGTCAGATATCCAAATGTGGCCATTCTCAATGCATAACGATCAGTTGCTTTCTAATAGGCTGCATTTTTATCAGTTTTAAATAAAAGTCAGTTTGACCCCCATAAAACATCCTTACTTGTTTGCCCCCTTGCAATATGGCCGGGTTAAAATCAATTGTCCAAATGTGACCATTTTCCATGCATAGTGAGCAATTTCTTGCCAATATATACAGGGATCATACACATATGTGTGTGTATGTGCGTGTATGTGTGTGTTTGTGTGTGTGTGTGAGAGCGAGAGAGAGAGAGAGAGAGAGAGAGAGAGTCATCAAACGATTTCTGGGGAATGTAATATCATTCACCGACATATTCGTCAGGCGCATGTTTTTGCCTACAAACTTGTCTAATGTTAGACTGTCGAATGCTCTGGGGAGACGGGAAGCTAATTACGCCACTCTAATCTTAGTGGGTCCATTAGGGTGATAATTGCAGCCAATTTTTCAATCGCTTGTCTAATCACCCCCTTGGGAATTTTGAAAGTTAAGCACTTAAAAGTATTTGTTGATATTTCCGTCTTGGAAGTCGTCAATGTTTTGCCGAAACTTTTCGTCCAGGTTTTCGCTATGTTTCAATATTTCTGCTTTGGAATGGGTTTTGATTTCCACATTTCATATATACATACACTTACATATATAACATATTATATATATATATATATATATAATATATATATATATATATATATATAATATTTATATTGTCATGATGTTCACGGCCTGGAAGGGTGTGATATGAGAGTTGGTGGGTGGAATGGCTCTACTTTATATCAGGGGATAACGCAATTGACTAGGGATGCAGATCCACTTGAACAGAGGAGGTTAAGCTCTAAAGGAAAACAAGGATTCAATGCAAACAGGTGTCTCCATTTATATAATTCTCTAGAGGTATCAGAAGAATGAAATGTACAGCAACTATCAATGGAGATCTTTGGGACTACAAGACTTTATGTTACTGGTTACAATATCAACTCACTGTGCCACACTACTGCAATGAAAATCTCTGTGCCTCAATAGGCTAATCACAGTCTATAACTAAGTAGTAAGATCCTTAGGCAATATAAGCTGACACACTGTAAGCGAGGTATGTTTATCGCACTGACAGTGAGTAAGATGGTTGGCACTGTTGAACTAAGATGGCTTCCACACGTACCTACAGCAGAAATCCACAGTGCTGTTGCACACGAGGGAATGACCAATGAATCGTTATATGTAATGAGTCTAATACTGAACAAAACACGACGAAATCTTTGCTCTGGAGATACACAAGATCGCTGGATTGCTATATGAACATTAAGTTATAATAGTGTTTGTATGTACGTTAGTTGGCAAGCAACTATATTACAACCACATTCAATAATCATGAGAATTTCATCTGGAGGAGACACGATAGCGGAGCACATCAATAGCAGGAGCGTTGCGTACAGTTCTCCATCTTTGAGGAAATATATATATATATATATATATATATATATATATATATATATATATATATATAGATATATATATATATATATATATAATATATTGGTTTGTGTATGCATGTTTGTGTGCGTTTGCCTGGTATGAAACTGCCACCGTATGTGTTATCAAGAATATATGCACTCCCGTCACTTAGTTGTCTAGTGTGCTGTCTGACCTTAATTGAAAGACCAGCTGACAAGTTAATCATATTAATTATACTGGTAATAGGCTTAATGAAAGCTTCGAGAGTATAATTTTAAAACAGTCGAGGTACTTATGATTATGTAGTGGCTCTGAGCTCCACTTCGATGGAGTGGCTCCTGTTGAATTGTTCGTCGCAATTAATAAATGAGGGTCACCTTAATTTATGTTATTATGTATTTGGATGTGTTCGTATACCGGTTGGTATCATATGATGATTTTATCTACTTAGATTTTACACAGTACTTTCTCTCTAGACCACGTTTTAAATACCGAGTTTATATATATATATATATATATATATATATATATATATAATTATATATATATATATATATATATATATTATTTATATATATATATATATATATATATTATATATATATATATATATATATATATATATAGATATTGTTTGGTTCTATTTTCTTTCTTATGCAATTCCTATTGTAGCCAAGGGCATTATTCGCAGATACTAACATTTTATGTAGACTTTGAATCAGTCTGTAATTTCTTTGCTTCTAAGGCAAGCTTCTCAGAAATAGGGAAAAATTAATTATTAAATTTTTTTTTTCTGTTTACTCATTAGCGACATCTTCAGGACTAAATTACACATGGACATGTATGGTTTCTGTTACTACTTGTGTGGGTTCCACAGCTACGCTGAAAACCTTAAACTTGTCGTTATTGGGGTGCTTGTATTTACTTTAGTTGTCAAGCAATTTTATGACAGCGTTAGTCAGTAATCACGAGAACCTCGGAACGAGACATGATAATAGGTATGAAGCTATGAGAACATGAGAACAGGTGGAAGATAATCAAGTATAAGTGAAAATGGTGAGGACAGTCGAACAACTTCCAAAAACTTTACCCGTGTCCATGGACGAGATTTGTGTAGATCAGAGCCTAAATCCCGTACCAGGGCACATCAATGGAAGGAGCGTAACGTATAGTTCCCCACCGTTTCACAGAGACATTAACGCTCAGAGGGCAAGACGGGTAGTGACGAAGACCGCCTTCATAGTGACAACATCATTGGGACTTCTAGAGGAACTGGAGCAGAGTCCCCATCTGACAGGATAAGTGATAGGGTGACGTCGTAAAATACACTATAGTAGATTCCCATCAACCGTCCATTTGACGTCTAGGCCAGTCCCTTACGACGCTCCTGTTTGGCTGTTGATAAGCCAATCACAGGGCTTGGAACTCTCAGTCTCTCGAGAGAGTTTACATAGGCAGGATGTATGTTCCACCTCTCTTAAAAGACATATCCCTCGACTTATCAACAGCCAATCAGGTGCGTCGTGAGGGACGGGCCTAGACGTCAAATGCACTGTTGATGTGAATCTACTATAGCCATTGTATGCTTCTTTGAGTTTGCTGTTAATTTGGGCAGGTACCTGGAAAGGTCGTTGAGAGGCCGGCCAGTAATGTTCAGGAACAAGGGCTAACAATAGTGAGATAATTAGAGTCGAGATTCTGATTCCTAGGGACGGAGATGTAGGTTCAGGGTCAGGTAGGGAAGGGTCAACCGTTGGTGAGGTGGGAATTGACAGGACAGAGGTGTGATCTTCCTTGATGACTCTCGAGAAAACCTGACTGACTGGGGAACTCTTTATATATAAAGGCGTGACGGGGTGAGATCCCCAAAGGTACTTTCATTTCCCTGTCTAAGAACGATGTCGGTATTGATCAAGCATCTTATCATGTTTTGCACTTCGGTTGGTTTAGGCTTGAGGATACAAGGGGCAAAAGGGGTCCTGACAGGACATTAAAATGGCATTTATGTAGGTGGCTAATCACCTTCGCTTTTAACACTTTAAAGGTATACAAAGGATAAGAGGGAAAACATGCACTTGAAAAACGTCAAACTAAAAAAACTTCTACATCTTTTGTCTCTTACTCTACATATGTTCTTGTATGTTAACTTGTAATGTTTTTAATACAAAAAAGTTGAATAGCACCCCAAAAGGACGTTTGTGACTATATATATATATATATATATATATATATATATATATATATATATATATATATATATATATGTATATATATATATTATATATATATATATATATATATATATATATATATATATATATACATGTATATATATATATATATATGTGTGTGTGTGTGTGTGTGTGTGTGTATGTATGTATATCACCATATGATGAGAGTGTGAAACTGGTGAGGTGCCAACTTTCCGTTTACTTATATTCTGTTTACTGAAGATGTTGAGTGAAAACCTCTTTTCTCTGTGCTATAAAGTTGGAACATTCCTCTTTCATCTTTTTTCATACGTATGGGAAAAATCAAAATGCATTATTGTCAGAAATAGTTAAATCTGTCTCTAGATACGCAGATTTCCCCTTTCACTTCTGTGCTCACCCTATTACTTCCACACATTTATGCTCTCTCTCTCTCTCTCTCTCTCTCTCTCTCTCTCTCTCTCTCTCTCTCTCTCGCTGTAGGTAGTTTACTCGTTTACCCATAGTCAGTAGCGTAAGAGAGGGATCATATGGTCTTCCCCTCAAGATGATAAACACCAATACATAACAAACTCTTAAGAAGAAGCGAAACCAATATTTATGTTATCCAGAACTGGAGTACAACTTTTCCTATTTCATTTAATATTCGCCTTCTTAATTGAATTCGGTGCTCTCTGCCCATTTCCGAGTGGAAAGTTAACACTTGTCATTGATGGGTTCAGTAGAGGGTCTCTGGGGTATGAATCTGAGCTTATTCGCCCGTTTAATGTTCATCTTTATTTTTCCATCGTATTTACCTTGTTGTTTTTATTGGTCTCTCTTTCTGTTTTTTTTTCCCGGGGGGTGGGGGTGTTGGGGAGCCCTCGTTGGAAGGGGGGGTTTTAGTCATTTCACTTGAACTCTCCTAATCAGTTGGCGTGATTAACATTTCTTTTCTATTCTATACCGAGGTTATTTTATGATTTTTCTAAATGTCACTTTCCTTTCGTCTGTCGTACGTAATCGTAGGATGACCGGCTAGTTTAATTCTTGAAAATTTTCTGCAAAAAATGTTGGATTTTTCGTATATTTCGATTTTTAGTCAAATGCTCAGCCTTTTTTCGTTTATTTATTTTTTTATTTAAATACTCGGCCTTTTTTATATTTTATTGTTTATTAAATACTCGACCCTTTTTTTACGTTTATTTCATTTTTTATTTAAATACTCGACATTGGTTTCTGCAGTGATGTCGGAAAGAAGATAACAACTTTATGTTGTTTTTTAAACTTGTAGAAGAGACAGTATTGATCAATATGGCTGTACAGATGGAAAAGGGGCTTTTCCAGAAGATTCCCTTATTCGATAGAAAAAGCTCCTTTTCACCAGATGTTGAGAGATATTTAAGGCCACTGGAGTAAATTTACTTCGGAATTTTCAGAAGTTTTTTGGTAATGGGACTTTCTGTAGGGTTGCAACTGTACGAAATTTTAACTCTCGGGCATTCAGATAGTGTTCTAATGAACCGTATTATTGTGAACATATAGAGAATTAATTAAGCATCGTTGATTGCCTTTATGTGCAGATATTGAAGTTTTTTTTTTGTGTGGGAATGGTGTTTATTTTAATTACCGAACAGTCCATTTATAATGTTTGAAATCTTCAGAAAAAAGAAAACATTAAATAAATGTAGTCGCTTGCCACCTGCATCCACTAAATATTATCTGCAATATTTCTGTTTAAGAGTATATTTTTTATTTATTCATGCTTCCTTAATATCTAATGTTTCTGCACTTTTCATGTTCACTTTTGCTATGTAAGTACCGTCAATCTCCAGAGGTTCTCTGACTGTACAAAATGCCTAATGGCAAAAGGTATCACCTGTTTCCATATTAAACTTATGACAAGAAGACAGTTGGTCGTAAGTTTCAAGGTTTTTTTAATTATATTAGTTAAGTGGATGTCTTATTAATAGTGATACAAGTAACATGTATTTTATACGTTCATATGTTTCATAGCATATCCCTGTTCCTTTTTTCAGTCATAATTTAGAGATGACTGGGCTGTCAATTTATTATTTAGCCTCTCCATTTTTCCAGTTTTCACTGGACAGTGGGAATTTATTTAACTGAACTGAATTACAGTTTGTTTTATTTTCACTGTGCATGTGTACTTAACAGATTTTAAAGGATTGCTGTTCTGTAAGAAACCTGATTGTAAAACACGTTAGAGATTACATCTCTTTGTGTGTGTCTGTGTGTCTCTCTCGCTATATATATATATATATATATATTATAATAATATATATATATATATACATATATATATATATATGTTATATATAATTATAATATATTCTATATAATATTATATATGTATATATAAGTATAGGTAATAATCTTATTATGTATCATTGTATAATAATATATATAAATATGTTTATATATATATTCTTAACTGAATCACGAAAGTTTGGAACGTTATAATCCATAAACAAAGGTATAAGCCACGAAGGAAAAATAAAACAACGGAGTTTCTTCAAGATCTTTCGACTCGACGTCCTTTACTCAGCAGAGTAAAGGGCGTCGAGTCGAAAGATCTTGCAGAAACCCCGTTGTTTATTTTTCCTTCGTGGCTTATACCATTTTATATATATATATATATATATATATATATATATCTACTATATATAATATGTATATATATACACACACACACACACACACCACACACACATATATATATACATACGTATCGTAACTCCATATTCTGTATAAGGAAACAATTGGGCATTCAAGACATTTATTATTATTATTATTATTATTATTATTATTATTATTAGTAGTAGTAGTAGTAGTAGTAGTAGTAGTAGCAGCAGATGAAACCTATTCACATGGAACAAGCACACAGGGGCCATTGAAATTCAAGCTTCTAAAGAATGTTAATTTCAATTTCCCACTGCAGACCCCACACTGCAGCAGTGTCATGGATCTGAGTGGCATTCCACGACACTAACCACTATGCCAATCGTAAACACGAGGAAAAGTGTTCTTGCTTCCATTGCATACGGGATTCTTACAAAAGTGCTTCTCTAATGCCAAGACATTTTTGAGTCCTCTTGAGAGTCGTAGTATACATCATACCGTTTCCATTTTATTACCGGGAATGTAAAAGCAGTAGTATGTGTTCAACGAACTTAATTGATCTTTGACATTCGAAGTTTGTTGGTCTTTGATATTTGACGTTCATAGGTCAGTAAACAGAGATGTTCTAAAGCATTTATTGCAAGACTGTTATGGTTTTTATATAAAGGAGGTCTTGCGTGTATAAGGTTTTGGAAGTGGGAAAAGTGAATAAATTGTAACATCCTTAACACAACTGCGTAAAAACCGTGAAGATAGGTAACGTGAATTGTAACTGAGAACAGCAGGTTATCTTCATTCAAGTAGATTTATTAAACTCCGATAAGTTGTTTAATACGTTTAAAGAAGAGCCTCAGCGGCGTGGTTGGTATGGTATTAGCGTCCCACCCCGGTGGTCGCGGGTTCGATTCTCGGCCATTCCATTGAGGAGTGAGAGATGTGTATTTCTGGTGATAGAAGTTCACTCTCGACGTGGTTCGGAAGTCACGTAAAGCCGTTGGTCCCGTTGCTGAATAACCACTGGTTCCATGCAACGTAAAAGCACCATACAAACAAACAAATACAAACAATACGTTTATAGTGGCACCGCTCTTTAGTAGACTCCCCCAACTTCTTCGAAAACAAAATACAGAGATAAAGTAGCCATGATCAACATTTGGATCTACCTCAAAATCTAAAAAGAATTCATTGCCTCGTAGACCAGCTATCCATAGGACTGCAGAGAAATCCTTTCATCGCTTTTTTAGATAACTTTCACACACACACACACCGGTGAATAAAACTCCTTCATGCCTCGCTAGTGAGGGGAAACAGATATTAAATGTTCACGTATATTTTGGAATTTTACGATCACTGCTCCATTCGAGCAAGTGGTTATGATTCATTACGTTTTGAGCAGTATGGAAAATTACATTGGCTAATTTTTGATTAGGTTTTAATTTGGCAGGTCGTCGAAGGAGATGTAGACAATTTTAGGATATGTACTTTAAAGGTATTAAACATGGATAAAGGAGGGTGATTGCAGAGTTATGTTGGTGAGCTGTCCGCTGGAGTAATTTTAATAGAATTGTATTTTTTTTTACCAAAGATACTATAGGGTACACAAAGATACTCAACTCGAATGTTTTCCCATAAGAGCAGTTGTAATCTAATGTCGTCGTCAAGGACGAGGGAGTGACGTCATAAGAAACGTCAGGACCTACGTCAGGAGTGTAAAAACCATGTATTCAAGATTTTCTCTTTATACTATGTATTCAGAATTTTCAATTTGACACCATACATTCTGGGCTTGATCGTGATATCTTGCATCCAGAATTTTCCCATAAGCCATGCATCCAAGATTTTCTCTTCACACCATAAATGCCGGGCAGCACTACAAACACCATATAGTCATATTTCTTATAAATTGTCACAATAATATTCATTTTTAACAGATATGTTTTAGGAAATTCAAAATGTGATCCAGAAAATCAAAGTTTGGCTACATAGGCCGCAGCCGAAATATACCTTCCGAACGCAATATGTAAACAAATGACACTATTCGTCAATCAATCATTTTGGAAATCGTGTTCCCATTGGTTGGGATTGATGACGTCATGCTTTTTATTTTGGTTACAACCGCCACCAGTTGTCTCTACTGGCGCCGTGACACGTCTCATATAGCTGTCTTTAGTACCTTGTGCACTCTATAGTATCTTTGATATGTTGATTGATTGATTGTGAGTTATCTGTCGTCACAACTACCACGGTCACTGACGCCGTCTTTGATATATACATATTGTATTTGTAATAGAATAAAAATATATTTGTAGTGTGTTTTTTTAGGAGAAGTAGTTCCTTTAATGAATATTTTCTTTATTTAAGGTTATTTTATAAGTTTTTTTTTTTTAATTGTTATGTTCATCTTTTTCCATTTTATTTGCTCTTCCGGACTAGCAGTATGGGGCATCGTTCACAGAAGGTCCACGGGTATAGTGGTTAGTGTCGTGATATGCCCCTCAGATGTCGTTTGTTCGCGTCTCCCCAAGGGCGATGAAAACTCACCGGCTCTGTATCATAATCAGTTACTTCTGAAGTATGGGGTCTGCGGTGGGAGGTTGAAACCAACATTCTTTCGGAAGTCTGAATTTCAAATCAATGGCCCCTCTGTGCTTGGTCCATGTGAATAGGTTTCATTGACTGAAGTAGTAATGATATAATAATAGTAATTACATAAAATAAGACTCGCAAGTTGTCAACGTTCTCTGAGCCTTATTGTTTGCCACCTTAAAATTAATTGCAGTTTAATATCGTTCATGGATGAGGTCGCTACTTGCATATCACTTCTTTGACAAAGAAGTGATGTGGTTACATGACGTTTTATCTTCGTTGTTATTGTTCGGAAGAGTAATATTATTCAAGAAAGAGGTAATCCCTAAATAAAGAAGAAAATGAACTAAAGTAGTTAGAATACTAAGATTCAAACAAGAACAAATTGTTTTGTGCACTCAGCGGTTGGTGCTTTATCCGTCCTGTAAATGCCGAATTAACACCGCGCAGAAAACTTCCAGAACATCAGACGTTTGATAGAGAGTAATGTTTTTCCAGAATGATTACAGTTAGATCCCTAACATATTACGAGGGTATCTAAGGCGTGTGCCAAGGATAGGTAGTTTACATGCGAACTTGTTTCCTTATGCACGAGTCGCTCAATTTGGAGTTAAACACAGACTATCTTAACCATGCAAGACAGTAGCAATGAAAATCTTTCTCTTTCTTCGTGGAATTTTGATAAATTTATATTTTTAACAGTGTAATTAATAGGTAATTTGTACGTATGTATTCATATTATGTAGTAGAATGTACGTGCTACTTTAGTAAACCTGTGTTTGTTCGTTGATATGTTTCTTTGGTACGTTTATCCTAATCCAGTTAAAACATGGTGGGATTTGCCTCAGGTGATGTCTGGTCTTTCCGAGGAAGAGAGAGAGAGAGAGAGAGAGAGAGAGAGAGAGAGAGAGAGAGAGAGAGAGAGATCTTCCCGTAATATTTATAGTTGACTAATCATGCTTTTTGATTTCTTATTTCATTTCCACAACAATTCTTGGTAAAATGTCTATCTGTGTCCCGTATTATTATGTAATATTGTTGTTTCGTCATTAGTTTAGTAGACGTACTATACTCTGTTTAGATAGTTCATTCAGCTTACATTCAAAAATAATAATGGTATCCTATTTCGAATATTAACGGTGTACTTCACATACAGTAAATTATTAAAATACTTTTTAGTTGCAATGTACAACCAGATTTCCTTTTATTTACCTAAATCTTACACATACCGTAACTATTTAAAGCCCAGGACGCAGTGTTACCATACAAAAACACCACAGGCGGATGGACAGATGGAAAAAAACAGAGTATAGTAATACTAATACCATGCCGTGTGATTTTGAAATGTATTCTAGTGTTATGTATATTAATAGTAATGCTTACCAATTTAGATTATGTAATTTTTTTTATTGAAGATCCTTCCTTCAAGAAATGAGAAAATATACGAAAGCAAGGTCGTATATTCGCTCCCGCAAATCTTGGAAGATTGCTTATCAGTTTTCTTTTACATCTTTGTCATATAGTTGCGTTTTCTCTTGGTGTGATCTTTACTTGGTCGCGTTTTATTCTATGCACTTGCAGTGCCCCCAGTGCACCTCATGTAAATGCTATTTGCAGCGTCCCTTTGGCCCCTTAGCTGCAACCCTTTCATTCCTTTTATTGTACCTCCGTTCATATTCTCTTTCTTCCATCGTCCTTCCCACCCTCTCCTGACAATTAAATCATAGTGCAACTGCGAAATTTTCCTCCTGTTACACCTTTCAGACCTTTCTGCTGCCAATTTTCCTTTCAGAGCTGATTGACCTCGTATGCCCCAGCGCTTAGCATTTGGCCTGAATCCTATATTCTATCTAACTACTATCCAAGGAGCTCCTCAGTGGCGTGGTTGGTATGGTCTTTGCCTGCCACCTCGGTGGCCTCGAGTTTGAGTCTCGGGCATTTCACTGAGGGGTCAGAGATGTGTATTTCTGGTGATAGCAGTTCACTCTCGACGTGGTTCGGAAGTCACGTAAAGCCGTTGGTCCCGTTGCTGAATAACCACTGGTTCCATGCAATGTTAAACCCCCATATAAATAAATGTCTACTATCTAGCTTGCGGTGCAAGTTAATGGCCGTTTGTTTATTGTCAGTATTAGTTAAAACTGTAACGGTGATTACAGACGTCGAGCTCTATCATTGGACGTGCTTCGATAAGGTAGGGTAAGGTGCATATGGCGTAATTGACTCCCGTTTCTCTCATCCCTTAACCACGAACTGTCAAGACAACTCAGTGTCACTGTATAAATTAATCCCGAATTGGTTTAGTCAAACTTGCATGTCTTTAGCTTGCGATTTTTGTCTGCACTTGTCACTTATTTTTAAAGTAAAGCTTGCTTTTTATAGGCAAATTTATCTATTGAATTTATCTATTTACCAAGGCCTGATGGGAAGAGACGATTAATAAAGTAACAGATGCTCTATTGGGAAAAAGGGATGATTATTGGAATCGTAGAAAATGAAGGCAAGGTTAAAATTCTATATATATATATATATATATATATATATATATATATATATATATATATATATATATACATACAGAGAGAGCGAGAGAGAGAGAGAGAGAGAGAGGAGAGAGGAGAAGAATGGTTTTCGAAGGTTTTATAATTCTCCTTTTATTTTGGACGAACTGATATAGTTTATTTCGGTCGTCGGCATTCTTCCGCCTTATCCAGGGGAGTTTGACAAAATTAGAAATATCTGCCATCTACCCCTTACACATCTCTCTCTCTCTCTCTCTCTCTCTCTCTCTCTCTCTCTCTCTCTCTCTCTCTCTTCTTATCTTTATTATTGTGCGAACTTGGAACATTTATTGGCAGTTTGTTTCCCTCTGTCATTTCTGATTGCTGAGCTTCCGAGAGACAGTTGTTTCCCCCGACCGAGCTCTGATAATGATCTCATCCAGTGGGATCAAAAGGGGATCTCTGAATATAGCATCAATTAAAAAGTCTGCATTAATGCATGTAGAAAATGTGTTTTGAAACTCCTAAATGAATGAATACGTGATTCAGACGGCTGAGGGGGAGAAGTGGTCGCCTTATGTTATTGGTGAGGGTTCCAAGATATGTCAGGTTTATGGACGTAGCACTGGAATATATATTAAGATTTTTTAACATTATTCCACTGTTCGATGACAATATGAATAATTCAATATATTTTTTTCAACTTTAAGTCGTATCCTGAAGTAGGGGATCCAGAGAAAATAACAAGATGACGGTCACTGCCCCATTCATACATTAAATGCCGAAACACATATGAGTCACTTGTATAGACAGCTTCTGCAATATTATCTGTTTACTTGTCTAAACAAAAGTTTTATCAAACAGTGAGTTAAACCTCTTCCTCACTATATACATTACACTGACGCTTTCAGAGACGTGGTTCGGAAGTCACGTAAAGCCGTTGGTCCCGTTACTGAATAACCACTGGTTCCTTGAGACGTAAAAACACTTTCAAACAAACAAACAAAACGAGACTGACGTTCCTGGGTTTGAAAGGATCCATAGGTTCGCGCCCTGGTCCAGGCAAATCTATTATCGAGAAAAAATTCCCCTTCGGTTAAGCATATATGAAAATATATTAATTCCGAGGTAGAGCGAATTAGATATTAAAGGACATTGTAGCTCGATATATGTATAGAATCACGGAAATGTGATATGACTTATAGATTGGCTACGGTGCTGTCAAAAGCACTACAAACACTACCGGAGTCGAGGTGGGTTGATGTTGTCTCCAAACCACTAATTACTCGCGCGAAAGGTAAATGAGGGTGAGAGGCGACATGAACTTTTAGCCTCTCGCGGTGGTGTAGTAGGTAAAGCTTCACTGACGTTCCTGGGTTTGAAAGGATCATAGGTTCGCGCCTGGTCCAGGCAAATCTATTATCGAGAAAAAATTCCCCTTCGGTTAAGCATATATGAAAATTATATTAATTCCGAGGTAGAGCGAATTAGATATTAAAGGACATTGTAGCTCGATATATGTATATGAATCACGGAAATGTGATATGACTTATAGATTGGCTACCTGCTGTCAAAAGCACTACAAACACTACGGAGTCGAGGTGGGGTTGATGTTTGTCTCCAAACCACTAATTACCTGCGCGCGAAAGGTAAATGAGGGTGAGAGGCGACATGAACTTTTAGCCTCTCGCGGTGGTGTAGTAGGTAAAGCTTCATTGACGTTCCTGGGTTTGAAAGGATCCATAGGTTCGCGCCCTGGTCCAGGCAAATCTATTATCGAGAAAAAAAATTCCCCTTCGGTTAAGCATATATGAAAATATATTAATTCCGAGGAAGAGCGAAATTAGATATTAAAGGACATTGTAGCTCGATATATGTATATGAATCACGAAATGTGATATGACTTATAGATTGGCTACCTGCCTGTCAAAAGCACTACAACACTACCGGAGTCGAGGTGGTTGATGTTGTCTCCAAAACCACTAATTACCTGCGCGCAAAGGTAAATGAGGGTGAGAGGCGACATGAACTTTTAGCCTCTTCGCGGTGGTGTAGTAGGTAAAGCTTCACTGACGTTCCTGGGTTTGAAAGGATCCATAGGTTTGCGCCCTGGTCCAGGCAAATCTATTATCGAGAAAAAATTCCCCTTCGGTTTAAGCATATATGAAAATATATTAATTCGAGGTAGAGCAATTAGATATTAAAGGACATTGTAGCTCGATATATGTATATGAAATCACGGAAATGTGATATGACTTATAGATTGGCTACGTGCTGTCAAAAGCATCAAACACTACCGGAGTCGAGGTGGGTTGATGTTGTCTCCAAACCACTAATTACCTGCGCGCGAAAGGTAATGAGGGTGAGAGGCGACATGAACTTTTAGCCTCTCGCGGTGGTGTAGTAGGTAAAGCTTCACTGACGTTCCTGGGTTTTGAAAGGATCCATAGTTCGCGCCCTGGTCCAGGCAAATCTATTATCGAGAAAAAATTCCCCTTCGGTTAAGCATATATGAAAATATATTAATTCCGAGGTAGAGCGAATTAGATATTAAAGGACATTGTAGCTCGATATATGTATATGAATCACGGAAATGTGATATGACTTATAGATTGGCTACCTGCTGTCAAAAGCACTACAAACACTACCGGAGTCGAGGTGGGTTGATGTTGTCTCCAAACCACTAATTACCTGCGCGCGAAAGGTAAATGAGGGTGAGAGGCACATGACTTTTAGCCTCTCGCGGTGGTGTAGTAGGTAAAGCTTCATTGACGTTCCTGGGTTTGAAAGGATCCATAGGTTCGCGCCCTGGTCCAGGCAAATCTATTATCGAGAAAAAATTCCCCTTCGGTTAAGCATATATGAAAATATATTAATTCCAAGGAAGAGCGAATTAGATATTAAAGGACATTGTAGCTCGATATATGTATATGAATCACGGAAATGTGATATGACTTATAGATTGGCTACCTGCTGTCAAAAGCACTACAAACACTACCGGAGTCGAGGTGGGTTGATGTTGTCTCCAAACCACTAATTACCTGCGCGCGAAAGGTAAATGAGGGTGAGAGGCGACATGAACTTTTAGCCTCTCTCGGTGGTGTAGTAGTAAAGCTTCACTGACGTTCCTGGGTTTGAAAGGATCCATAGGTTTGCGCCCTGGTCCAGGCAAATCTATTATCGAGAAAAAATTCCCCTTCGGTTAAGCATATATGAAAATATATTAATTCCGAGGTAGAGCGAATTAGATATTAAAGGACATTGTAGCTCGATATATGTATATGAATCACGGAAATGTGATATGACTTATAGATTGGCTACGTGCTGTCAAAGCACTACAAACACTACCGGAGTCGAGGTGGGTTGATGTTGTCTCCAACCACTAATTACCTGCGCGCGAAAGGTAAATGAGGGTGAGAGGCGACATGAACTTTTAGCCTCTCGCGGTGGTGTAGTAGGTAAAGCTTCACTGACGTTCCTGGGTTTGAAAGGATCCATAGGTTCGCGCCCTGGTCCAGGCAAATCTATTATCGAGAAAAAATTCCCCTTCGGTTAAGCATATATGAAAATATATTAATTCCGAGGTAGAGCGAATTAGATATTAAAGGACATTGTCGCTCGATATATGTATATGAATCACGGAAATGTGATACGACTTATAGATTGGCTACGTGCTGTCAAAAGCACTACAAAACACTACCGGAGTCGAGGTGGGTTGATGTTGTCTCCAAACCACTAATTACCTGCACGCGAAAGGTAAATGAGGGTGAGAGGCGACATGACTTTTAGCCTCTCGCGGTGTGTAGTAGGTAAAGCTTCACTGACGGTTCCTGGGTTTTGAAAGGATCCATAGGTTCGCGCCCTGGTCCAGGCAAATCTATTATCGAGAAAAAATTCCCCTTCAGTTAATCATATATGAAAATATATTAATTCCGAGGTAGAGCGAATTAGATATAAAGGACATTGTAGCTCGATATATATATATATATATATATATATATATATATATATATATATACAGTATATATATATATATAATATATATGTATATATACATATATATATATATATATATATATGTATATATTATATATATATATATATATATATATATATCCTATATATATATATATATATAAGGTACATGTATGTGATATCATCGACAGATGAAATGTAGTAAAATATATTGGGCTTTGGTTATATAGGTTATGCGTATGTCACGCGACGCTGTATAATATAATAGATGTTTTTATAAGTTCTTATTCTTGTACGGTATAAGTGAGCGTTTGGTTACATCTGTCCTGGTAACCGAGCCTTCCATTGCTTAAGTAAGCAAAGAGCAGAGGAGATTACAATATGCAAATGAGAGTCAACATAAGATGAAAGGAAACTTGCGGTGGTTTGTTTCAATGATTTCTGGTTCTTTGTCACAGACACATGTGGAAAAGATTATAAAACAGGACCACTGTCATACTGTACCATATGACTAACTTATGTCGAAATGTCTTCGATGACTGACTTATGAACATTGAGGTTTTAGGGTTATTTTTTCTTACCGATTTAATTAATTTCGTGCATGTTTTTACCTTTGTTTCTTGCGTTATTTTGATTCTGAACAAAACTTTTCCCTTTAGTATCTCCTACACGGCAACATCTTGATCATTTTCGACTCAAGAATTAAGTCTGTCGTTTTTAAGATTATCATCTGGTGACAGATTCTTTTTTCATTTGGGCTAATTTCATTATGCCACAGTTCTTATAATAAAATGAGATTATTTTTTTTCATTTAGGATAATTTCATTATGCCACAATTCTTATAATAAAATGAATGCTGTCTGTAAGGTCATTTAGAGAGCGTTGATAGCACCGTAGA